>NC_083438.1:25365778-25431259 GCF_020745735.1 Hemiscyllium ocellatum
TCTTTTACGACCTCTCTGAAAGAAAAAAGCCAAGGACAGCATAACCTGTTAAAGAGTAACATCATCACACAACTTCACTGCAGTCAAAGCTTCTCATACACTTCTGATGAGGTTATTCCTGATGGTTCTGGCATGACCTCTCATGAATGAAATGGTATTGAAGGTTCCGGTGACAATCACCCTCTGTTCAGTGATACCCCATCTGCCTGCACGAGGAATCTGACTGAAAGCTATCTTGAATGTTTCAAACCTTATCTTTTCTTCCATTAAGGACTGTGGGACATGGATAGGGTGATTCACTAGGTCTTTTTTCCCAAGGGTGCATAGATCAAAACTAGAGGACATAGGTATAGGTGAGAAGGAAAAGATTAAAAAGGCCTCGAAGGGCAACGGTTAACACAGAAATGGTGCGTATTTGGAAGGAGCTGCCAGAGGAAGTGGTGGAGGTGGGTACAGTTACAATATTTAAACTTTGATGGGTACAGGAAGGGTTTAGAGAGGTATGGGCCAAGTGCTGGCAGATGGAACTAGGTCAGATTGGATGTCTGGTCAGCATGGATGAGTTGTACCAAAAGGTCTGTTTCAGTCTGTCTGCCTTTATTTATTCTTTAACAACTATTATCGAAAAAAATGATTTTAATTTCTGCAAAATTAATCTCTGCAGAGAAAGTTAATTTTTTCTGCTTATATGTTTTGAGTTATTGAAAAGGGTAACTTTAATAATATTTCCAACTGTATGTTAATCAGCTTTGGATCTTTACCAGATAAGTTCAGTTTTCAAAATAATGACTAATTTTGGTGTCTGTTGAAGAAGTCTAGTTGATGGCTCTTACTGATTCTATTGAAACCATGTACATAATTGGTCACATCTAAAAAGCATTTTCATAAATGCCTCTGATCACTGGATTTAATGAGACGAGAGGGACCTCCCCCCCTCAGTCAGCAGTAAGAGTTGCAAAGAAATGTTGATAAACTGAACTAAAATATGATCAAATCAGAAAAACGGAAGTAAAAATTGTGACAAAAAGCCCACATTTCACTTAAGTATAATCAGTAAAGTTCAAGATTTTAGCTCAGATTAGTTACAGTGTGGAAACAAGGCCCTTCGGCCCAACAAGTCCACACCAACCCACCGAAGCGCAACACACCCAGACTCATTCTCCTACATTTATCCCTTCACCTAACACTTACGGCAATCTCGCATGGCCAATTCACCTAACCTGCACATTTTGGACTGTGGGAGGAAACCCACACAGACACGGGGAGAATGTGCAAACTCCACACAGTCAGTCGCCTGAAGCAGGAATTGAACCCGGGTCTCTGGTGCTGTGAGGCAGCAGTGCTAACCACTGTGCCACCGTGCCGCCCATTTAAAACCATATATACTCAAGTAAAAGTCGAT
Source organism: Hemiscyllium ocellatum (assembly GCF_020745735.1). Classification (NCBI taxonomy): domain Eukaryota; kingdom Metazoa; phylum Chordata; class Chondrichthyes; order Orectolobiformes; family Hemiscylliidae; genus Hemiscyllium; species Hemiscyllium ocellatum. The sequence goes on from NC_083438.1 coordinate 25,367,181, forward strand.
CTCATATTGTTGGGCAAAAATTCTGGAATTTCCAGTATCTCATGTAAAACGTCGATCCTAGCTCTTCACAGATATAGATCAACATTTGATTTAGTCTTCTGGTCCGTTCCGCTCTGCTCCAGATTTTCAAAATTACCATGTTTAATTTTTTTTTGTTTCTTAATCACTGAGAGATCAAGTGGACTTCTACTATTCCGCGGTATGAATTTTGACAGGCACGAATTTCGGCCCCTCAAAATTAGCATCCATGTAATAGTCAATCCCATAAATTTAGTCTTATAAAGTATCAAAAATGTCGGACTATTACTCACATACAAATGGTAATAGTTGTTTGTCTTTTCAACGTTTAATTTCAAACAAAATTAATAGATTTTGCCCAGATGAATTTCACAGGGAAAGTAATCAGTAATTTCACATCGGGGATCTTAACTTCACTTCAAGCCAAATAACATTACCCTTGAACAACAGTACCCACCATAAAGAGTCAGTGACCTGAAACTATAATTAGTGATGATGCTGACTCAACTTTTTCCAATGCATATTTTAAAAAAAAAGTTATAGACACTCACCTGGTTTCAATACCATCTTTACTCTGGTTTGCAGCAAGACATCCATGTACCACAGCAATGCCTGCCGAACAAACACACATTTCAGCAAAGATACAAGTGTAGCTGGCTTTGCCAAGCAGTCACAACTATTAAACATGCCACTTGAAAAACGACAGTCATTTGAACTCAGCACACTAACACCCACAAAAATAATGTTTCAACCTGAGAAAATTCCGAAGGTGATGGGAACATTCTGACCATGAGCTGGACAGATTTTGTAAAGGATGTGCAATATGTTCAGTGTCACTCATGTCTAATTCATTCAGCCTCCTGAGTTACAGAGGTCCAGAGCACAGAAAAAAGGCCCTTTGCCCATCGAGTTTGCACCTGTCAAAAACAGCCACCGAACCTTCCTGCTCCTATTTCCCAACACTGGCCCAATGCATGGCTTGCCTTGGCATCACAAGTGCACATCCAAATTCTTCTTCAATGTTATGGGGTTTTCTGCCTCTCCCACTCTTACAGGCAGTGAGTCCCACATTCCCCACACACCCTCTGGGTGAGGAAGGTTTTCCTCACATTCATTTGAAACCTTATGCTTCTTACCTTAAATCTATAGCTCCTGGTCACTACTCCAGGAGCACTTCAGAGAACATTTCCGGGACACCCTCACCAATCAACCCCATCGCCCCGTGGCTGAACACTTTAACTCCCCCTCCCCTCTGCCGAGGACATGCAGGTCCTGGCCTCCTCCACCACCACCACTCCTTATCACCTGACGCCTGGAGGAAGAACATCTCATCTTCCACCTCAGGATCCTCCAACCCCAGGGCATCAATGTGGACTTCACCAGTTTCCACATTTCCCCTCCCTCCACCTTACCCCAGTTCCAACCTTCCAGCTCATCGCCATCCTCATGACCATCCACCTGTTCACCTTCTTCCTATCTATCTGCTCCATCCTTCCTCTGACCTATCACCTATACCCCCATCTCCATCCACCTATTGGACTCTCAGCTACCTTCTCCCAGCCCCACCTCCCTCCCATTTATCTCTCCACCCCTGAGGCTCCCAGCCTCATTCCTGATGAAGGGCTGTTGCCCGAAACGTCAAACCTTCTTGCTCCTCGGATGCTGCTTGACCTGGTGTGCTTTTTCCAGCACCACCCTCTTGACACTAATCCCTCCATCAAGGAGAAAGGCTTCTTCCTATCTACCCTGTCTCTGGCCATCATAACCTCAACCATCTCAAGTGCATGTGTGACAGGAAAATGGATTAGTCCAGTGGAAAACTGAGGCACAATAGACCGCGTGTGTCATTCTCTTTTTTTCCTCCATTAGGACAGTAAGGAGAGCACAAATGGCCCGAGTACCTCTGGCTTTAGGGATACTCAGCACGGACTTCCATTCTTCATCATTGGTTGGTGATCCCTTGCTGTAAGTAACTCCTCAAGTACTGAAGCAATCCCAATGCAACAAGATCTAGATAATATCCGGACTCGGACTGACAAGTGGCAAGTAACATGCGTGCCACTCAAATGCCAGGTTATGACCATCTCCAATGAAAGACAATTTAACCTTTGCCCCTTGTCATCCAATGGTATTATCATCATTGAATTCCCCACTATTAACATCCTGAGGTTACCATTGACCAGAAACTGAACTGGACTCACCAGGTAAATATAATGACTGCAAGAGCAGGTTAGAGGTTTGGAATACAGTGGTGAGTAACCCATCTCCTGACACCCCAAAGCTTGTCTATTATCAAGGTTTGTGCGAAGATTTGTAGCTCGGGTGCTCGTTGTTGTGGTTCTGTTCGCCGAGCTGGAAGTTTTTGTTGCAAACATTTCGTCCCCTGGCTAGGAGACATCATCAGTGCTCTGGTGCCTCCTGCGAAGCGCTTCTTTGATGTTTCTTCCGGTATTTATAGTGGTCTGTCCTTGCCGCTTCGGGTGTCAGTTTCAGCTGTCCGCTGTAGTTGTTGGTTTATTGGGTCCAGGTCGTTGTGTTTGTTGATGGAGTTTGTGGATGAATGCCATGCCTCTAGGAATTCCCTGGCTGTTCTCTGTCTGGCTTGCCCTATGATAGTAGTGTTTTCCCAGTCGAATTCATGTTGCTTGTTGTCTGAGTGTGTGGCTACTAGGGAGAGCTGGTCGTGTCGTTTCATGAACATCAACTAGCCATGAAACGACACGACCAGCTATCCCTAGTAGCCACACACTCAGACAACAAGCAACATGAATTCGACTGGGAAAACACTACTATCATAGGGCAAGCCAGACAGAGAACAGCCAGGGAATTCCTAGAGGCATGGCATTCATCCACAAACTCCATCAACAAACACATCGACCTGGACCCAATATACCACCACTACAGCGGACAGCTGAAACTGACACCCGGAAGCGGCAAGGACAGACCACTATAAATACCGGAAGAAACATCAAAGAAGCGCTTCGCAGGAGGCACCAGAGCACTGATGATGTCTCCTAGCCAGGGGACGAAATGTTTGCAACAAAAACTTCCAGCTCGGCGAACAGAACCACAACAACGAGCACCCGAGCTACAAATCTTCGCACAAACCTTGATAATAGACAAGCTTTGGGGTGTCAGGAGATGGGTTACTCACCACTGTATTCCAAACCTCTAACCTGCTCTTGCAGTCATTATATTTACCTGGTGAGTCCAGTTCAGTTTCTGGTCAATGGTAACCTCAGGATGTTAATAGTGGGGAATTCAATGATGATAATACCATTGGATGACAAGGGGCAAAGGTTAAATTGTCTTTCATTGGAGATGGTCATAACCTGGCATTTGAGTGGCACGCATGTTACTTGCCACTTGTCAGTCCGAGTCCGGATATTATCTAGATCTTGTTGCATTGGGATTGCTTCAGTACTTGAGGAGTTACTTACAGCAAGGGATCACCAACCAATGATGAAGAATGGAAGTCCGTGCTGAGTATCCCTAAAGCCAGAGGTACTCGGGCCATTTGTGCTCTCCTTACTGTCCTAATGGAGGAAAGAAAGAGAATGACACACGCGGTCTATTGTGCCTCAGTTTTCCACTGGACTAATCCATTTTCCTGTCACACATGCACTTGAGATGGTTGAGGTTATGATGGCCAGAGACAGGGTAGATAGGAAGAAGCCTTTCTCCTTGATGGAGGGATTAGTGTCAAGAGGGTGGTGCTGGAAAAAGCACACCAGGTCAAGCAGCATCCGAGGAGCAAGAAGGTTGACGTTTCGGCAACAGCCCTTCATCAGGAATAAGGCTGGGAGCCTCAGGGGTGGAGAGATAAATGGGAGGGAGGTGGGGCTGGGGAGAAGGTAGCTGAGAGTGCAATAGGTGGATGGAGATGGGGGTATAGGTGATAGGTCAGAGGGAAGGATGGAGCAGATAGATAGGAAAGAAGATGAACAGGTGGATGGGTCATGAGGATGGCGATGAGCTGGAAGGTTGGAACTGGGGTAAGGTGGGTGGGAGGGGAAATGAGGAAACTGGTGAAGTCCACATTGATGCCCTGGGGTTGGAGGATCCTGAGGTGGAAGATGAGATGTTCTTCCTCCAGGCGTCAGGTGATAAGGGAGTGGTGGTGGAGGAGGCCCAGGACCTGCATGTCCTCGGCAGAGGGGGAGGGGGAGTTAAAGTGTTCGGCCACGGGGCGATGGGGTTGATTGGTGAGGGTGTCCCGGAAATGTTCTCTGAAGTGCTCCTGGAGTGACCAGGAGCTATAGATTTAAGGTAAGAAGCATAAGGTTTCAAATGAATGTGAGGAAAACCTTCCTCACCCAGAGGGTGGTGGGAATGTGGGACTCACTGCCTGTAAGAGTGGGAGAGGCAGAAACCCCCATAACATTGAAGAAGAATTTGGATGTGCACTTGTGATGCCAAGGCAAGCCATGCATTTGGCCAAGTGTTGGAAAATAGGAGCAGAAAGGTTCGGTGGCTGTTTTTGACAGGTGCAAACTCGATGGGCCAAAGGGCCTTTTTCTGTGCTCTAGACCTCTGTAACTCAGGAGGCTGAATGAATTAGACATGAGTGACACTGAACATATTGCACATCCTTTACAAATCTGTCCAGCTCATGGTCAGAATGTTCCCCATCACCTTCGGAATTTTCTCAGGTTGAAACATTATTTTTGTGGGTGTTAGTGTGCTGAGTTCAAATGACTGTCGTTTTTCAAGTGGCATGTTTAATAGTTGTGACTGCTTGGCAAAGCCAGCTACACTTGTATCTTTGCTGAAATGTGTGTTTGTTCGGCAGGCATTGCTGTGGTACATGGATGTCTTGCTGCAAAACCAGAGTAAAAGATGGTATTGAAACCAGGTGAGTGTCTATAACTTTTTTTTAAAAGATGCATTGGAAAAGTTGAGTCAGCATCATCACTAATTATAGTTTCAGGTCACTGACTCTTTATGAGTGGGTACTGTTGTTCAAGGGTAATGTTATTGGGCTTGAAGTGAAAGTTAAGATCCCCGATGTGAAATTACTGATTACTTTCCCTGTGAAATTCATCTGGGCAAAATCTATTAATTTTGTTTGAAATTAAACATTCGAAAAGACAAACAACTATTACCATTTGTATGTGAGTAATAGTCGACATTTTTGACTACTTTATAAGACTAAATTTATGGGATTGACTATTACATGGATGCTAATTTTGAGGGGCCGAAATTCGTGCCTGTCAAAATTCATACCGCGGAATTAGTAGAAGTCCACTTGATCTCTCAGTGATTAAAGAAACAAAAAAAAATTAAACATGGTAATTTTGAAAACCTGGAGCAGAGCGGAACGGACCAGAAGACTAAATCATAAATGTTGATCTATTATCTGTGAAGTGCTAGGATCGACTTTTTACATGAGATACATGGAAAATTCCAGAATTTTTGCCCAAAAATATGAGATCGACTTTTACTTGAGTATATATGGTTTTAAATGGGCGGCACGGTGGCACTGTGGTTAGCACTGCTGCCTCACAGCACCAGAGACCCGGGTTCAATTCCTGCCTCAGCGACTGACTGTGTGGAGTTTGCACATTCTCCCCGTGTCTGGTGTGGGTTTCCTCCCACAGTCCAAAAATGTGCAGGTTAGGTGAATTGGCCATGCGAGATTGCCCGTAGTGTTAGGTGAAGGGATAAATGTAGGAGAATGAGTCTGGGTGTGTTGCGCTTCGGAGGGTTGGTGTGGACTTGTTGGGCCGAAGGGCCTTTTTTCCACACTGTAACTAATCTGAGCTAAAATCTTGAACTTTACTGATTATACTTAAGTGAAATGTGGGCTTTTTGTCACAATTTTTACTTCAGTTTTCTGATTTGATTCATATTTTATTTTTATCAACATTTCTTTTGCAACTCTTACTGACTGAGGGGGGGGGTCCCTCTCGTCTCAATAATCCAGTGATCAGAGCATTTATGAAAATGCTTTTTAGATGTGACCAATTATGTACATGGTTTCAATAGAATCAGAAAGAGCCATCAACTAGACTTCTTCAACAGACACCAAAATTAGTCATTTATTTTGAAAACTGAACTTATCTGGTAAGATGCAAAGCTGATTAACATACAGTTGGAAATATTAAAGTACCCTTTTAAATAACTCAAAACATATAAGCAGAAAAAATTAACTTCTCTGCAGAGATTAATTTTGCAGAAATAAAAATTTTTTTTTTCGATCATAGTTGTTAAAGAATAGAGGCAGACAGCACAGAAACAGACCTTTTGGTACAACTCATCCATGCTGACCAGACATCCCAATCTGACCTAGTTCCATCTGCCAGCACTTGGCCCATACCTCTCTAAACCCTTCCTGTACCCATCAAAGTTTAAATATTGTAACTGTACCCACCTCCACCACTTCCTCTGGCAGCTCCTTCCAAATACGCACCATTTTCTGTGTTAAAACGTTGCCCTTCGAGGCCTTTTTAAATCTTTTCCTTCTCACCTTATACCTATGTCCTCTAGTTTTGATCTACTGCACCCTTGGAAAAAAGACCTTAGTGAATCACCCTATCCATGTCCCACAGTCCTTAATGGAAGAAAAGATAAGGTTTGAAACATTCAAGATAGCTTTCAGTCAGAGACCTCGTGCAGGTAGATGGGGTATCACTGAACAGAGGTGATTGTCACCGGAACCTTCAATACCATTTCATTCATGAGAGGTCATGCCAGAACCATCAGGAATAACCTCATCAGAAGTGTATGAGAAGCTTTGGCTGCAGTTGAAGTTGTGTGATGATGTTACTCCTTTAACAAGGTTATGCTGTCCTTGGTTTTTTTCTTTCAGAGAGGTCGTAAAAGACATGGACTCCGAAAAGTCTAAGTTGAAGGGTTTTCGGGTCAGTTTGATTATAGCTGACAGATACTGCCTCGGGCAACAGGTTTTTAAGGTTTTGGGAAAAAAGCACTTGTCCAATCAAAGTGCAGTGGCCAGTTCTCCCAGCTCAGTTTTACTCTGGTTTGATTTGGTTTATTTAGCAGTAGTGTTGTGTAGCTGCTGGACCCAAAGAGGCAGGTCCGTGCTGGTAATCTCTCTCTGACATCTCTCCTGTAAGACCCCGTGTTTGATTTTACCTTTTGTGCCAAGAGGTGTTTATGGGAAATGTTGCAAGTATTTGGAACAGTGTCATTAAGTTGGGATCACCAGCTGGGATGTCAGATAGATTGTTAGTCTGTATTCTGTTCCCCTTTGTTTGTGTTTCATTCGGTAATCCCTAAATAAATTCCGTTTTGTTTCAAACTAAGTGGTTTGACCAACTGCATCACTTCTGGAATATCCGCCATACACCTGTTTAAAACAACTAGCAAAGTGTGCTACTTTCTTGACATGTTTTGAGGGGGTCTGGCCTGGTCTATAACTGGAAAATAAATGTTAAACACAGAAACACTCAAATTCAGAAACAAAAAAAGCCTCACATAGCCAAAGGGGCTGATCAACACAACGTGTTATATACAATTTTCTTTCGAGAGTCATATAATCATAGAGTTGTATACTTTGATTTATCATTGTCACATGCACTGTGTGACAGTGAAAAGTATTGTTTTGCATGCTAAACAGACAAAATATACCATATATAAGTACATCAAAGGATAGAACAGAATGCACAATATAGTGTTACAGCTTAGGTGTAGAGCAAGATCAACCTTAATATACGAGGATCAACTATTATAAAGGCTGGTAACAGTGGGGAAGAAGTGGTTCTTAAATCCGTTGGTGTGTGTTTTCAAATGTTTGTATCTCCTGCCTGATGGAAGAGGGTGAAAGAGAGTATAACCGGTGTGGGAGGGGTCTTTGATGATGTTGGCTGTTTTCCTGAGGCAGTGGGAGTGTACATGGGGGTCAATGGAAGGAAGGCTGGTTTCATGATGGTTTGTATCTTTTTCGCTCACAGTACTTTTCGTGGATTGTGGCTGTCATGTTGTGACCGCGGATTTGAAAAGGACGAACAATCGCAAGAATACAATGAAACCAGGTATCGGATTCCCTCCCCTCCCCTTCCTCTGGATGTTGCGTGACAGTTCAGTGAGGTCTGAACAGGGTTACGTGGCACCTTGCACGTCATCATCGTTTTTACTCACTCTCAACATTCTGGCGAATGGGTGTCAATGTGGTTAGCGATGAACTGTACAGTCCTTGAGAGAGCCCCCTGAGAGTGAGGGTGTGCTGAGTACCATGGATGGAGCATGAGATGAGGGACACTGCGTGATACACTGAGAGTGATAGAGGATGAGGTGGGAGGTGGGTGTCATCGCAGAGATAGGGAGAGTTTGAGGTGGGAGAGAAGTGACACTTCACCTGGCAGAGAGATTTCTGGAGATAATTCCTCCGCATGTTCACTGGGGGAGTGAGGGACTGGCACAGTCTGCTACCTTAGCCTCCTCCGAGCAAAGAGGGGGTCCTTCCTCTATAACCTCTAGGTCCCTGCCCACAATGCATTTTCCCATTGCGCGTCATGTCTGAGGCAAATAGGGTGGCACGGTGGTTCAGTGGTTAGCACTGCTGCCTCGCACACTCGGGTTTTGGATTTGATTCCAGCCCCTGGCGACTATCTGCGTGGAGTTTGCATGTTCTTCCTGTGTCTGTGTGGGTTTCCTCTGGGTTCTCTGGTCTCCTCCCACAGTCTAAAGATGTGCAGGTTAGGGTGGATTGGCCATGCTAAATTTCCCATAATGTCCAAGGGTGTGCATGTTAGGGTGGATTGGCCATGCTAAATTGTCCAGGGTGTGCATGTTAGGGTGGATTGGCCATGCTAAATTGTTCCATAGTGCCCAGGGCTAGGGTGGATTGGCCATGCTAAATTGTTCCATAGTGCCAGGGATGTGTGGGCTAGGGTGGATTGGCCATGCTAAATTACCCATTGTCCATAGTGTTCAGGATGTGCAGGTAGGGTGGATTAACCAAAGCCATAAGGATGTGCAGGTTTGTTTGGCCATAAGGTCGGGCCTGGGTCTGGCGTGATTGCTCTTTGATGGTTGTGCAGACCTGAATGGCTGAATAGCCCCTTCCTGCACTGCCAGAATTCTCTGATTCTAAATAGCTACAAATGCGCAGGGGTTATTAAACTGGAAAGGGTGCAGAAAAGATTTAAAGGATGTTATTGGGACTGGAGTGTTTGAGTTATAAAGAGAAGCTAGAAAGGCTGGTACTTTTTTTACCCTGGAGTACAGGAGGTTCGAGATTAGCCCGATAGAGGTATATAAAATCGTGAAGGGTCTGGATAGGGTGAATAGCCAAGATCTTTGCCCCAGAGTAGGGGAATCGAAAACTACGTGGCCTAAGTTTAAGGTGAGAGGGGAAAGATTTAAAAAGGTCCTAAGGGGCAACGTTTTCACACAGAGGGTGGTGTGTGTCTGGAATGAGTTGCCAGAGGAAGTGGTGGAGGCTGGTACAATTACAGCATTTAAAAAGCATTTAAACAGGTACATTAATAAGGAAAGGTGTAGAGGGATAGGCAAATGGGACAAGTTCAGTTTCGGAAAACTGGTTGGCAAGGATGGGTTGGGCCGAAGGGCCTGTTTCTGTGCTGTATAACCCTATGGCAGCTCCACAATGCCAACACTTCACCCGCGCTCAATAACCTTTTCGTTATGGGTGCTAGTATATTCCACCATGATGTGGATTTTCGGCTTGTGTGAGGATTGGGCTAGCACTGAAACAGAGGGGCTGGGTGGGTGGTAAGCCTTTACAGAGACTTGCTTATATTTTTCTGTTTTCTCTCTCTCTCTCTCTCTGTGACTTTATCATTTATCCCTTTGTCTCGGATCTCTCCTGTTTGCAGTAATTTGAGAATAAGAATTACACAGTGCACATCCCTGTCAGCTTTCTCTGCCCATCCTGAACGGTGTCGTACTTCACTCTCTGCATATAGGACCTCGATGGTCCTAACGAGACGGGCAGCGAGTATTTTGTTCGGACAATTGATTGTTCGGATAATTGATATGATCGTAAACAAGTGGCAATTTGAGTGCCGGTTATCTGAACATTTCTCAGTTAACCGACAGTCATGCCATAATACCGTTTAACTGATAACTGATCAATCGTATACAAGCAGTAATGTATCAGCGCCGGTCATCCCAACATTTCTCGGTTATCTGGCTATAAGCACCATAATGCCGTTAAACTGATAACTGAATGCTGAGTGGCCGAATGCTGTTTTTACAGGATCTTGAGACTGGTGTTCGGATAATTGATGTTCGGATAATCGAGGTTGTACTGTATATGCCACTGAAAATGTATTTTCCAACATCATACATGTAATAAGGCTGTCTGACAGGTAGAGGTGGAGCATTATTGTATCTTTTAACCCTCCTTATGTTTTGTTCCAGAGAACTGTGTGATTGCTGGGTAGCATGCTGCAACAAGGGGCAAGAGGAATCCAGAGATGGATATGTTAACCCCATAACTTGGTGAGAGGCTTAAGCCTTTGGACAATTACTAACCACCTGATTAAATCAGCAAAAGTGGCAGAATTTTAATGATCAGATTTTACATTGAGTGCATTCGATCAGTTTATCATCGTACAAAAGTCGCATGACAAACTTATAGTCATTGAGTCATACAACATGGAAACAGACCCTTCGGTCCATCTCGTCCATGCTGACTATAATCCCAAACTAAATGAGTCCCACCTGCCTGGGCTTATCCCTCAAAACATTTCTTATTCATCTACTTATCTAAATGTCTTTAACTGTACCTGCATCCACCACTTCCTCTAGAAATTCATTCCACACTTGAAACACTCTCTGTGTAAAATAATTAGCCTTCACATCCTTCTCAAACCTTTCTCCTTTCTCCTGAGAAATATGCCCCCACCTGAGGGAAAATACACCTACTGTTCACTTTATCGATGCCCCTCATGATTTTGTAATTCTCTATAAGGTCATCCCTCAAGCTCCTCCGCACCAGTGAGAAAAGTCCCAGCCTATCCAGCCTCTGCTTATAACTCGAACCCTCTATTCTCAGTAACATCCTGGTAAATCTTTTCTGAGCCCTCTCCATCCTTCCTATGACAGGGGAGACCAGAACTGGACATAGTATTCCAGAAGAGGCCTCACAACATCCTGCACAACCTCAACATTAACGTCCAAACTCCTAGACTCAAAGGTCTGAGCAATGAAATGTGATTTGGGGCATGTCAGTCTCGCGATTGGGACATGGTCAGCCAGGTGGACCTCCGAGAATAGGAGTTCACTGATTGTGGCAGTTAACCCGGTCCAGTCAGGGAACCCTGGCTGACAGATATAAACAGGAGTGTCAGGGGCTTTGCTCACCCTCAGAGCCGGCTCTGTGCTTGCTGGGTCACAGAGTCATAGAGATGTACAGCATGGAAACAGACCCTTCGGTCCAACCCGTCCATGCTGACCAGATATCCCAACCCAATCTAGTCCCACCTGCCAGCACCCGGCCCATATCCCTCCAAACCCTTCCTATTCATATACCCATCCAAATGCCTCTTAAACATTGCAATTGTACCAGCCTCCACCACTTCCTCTAGCAGCTCATTCCATACATATACCACTCTCCTGGTGAAAAAATAGCCCTTAGGACTCTTTTATATCTTTCCCCTCTCACCCTAAACCTATGCCCAAAGGGGACTTGATGACAGGGTAGCAGCCTTTGTGGAATTATTTCAGACCGCATGATAAACTTTGTATTAAACAACTTCAGATATAGCTGGGGACCTGCAGGCAGAACTGTTGCTCCATGTTAATGCTTTTTATATGTCCATTTATATGTCAGAACAGTTACCTCTGTCTGTCTGTTTTAGGAGGTCATTCTTGTAACTCAGTCCAAGTGTGGTACTGGAAAAGCACAGTTGGTCAGGCCATAACCGAGGAGCAGGAGAGCCGACGTTTCGAGCACAAATCTTTCATCAGGAATCCCGATCATCCCTGAACAAGGACTTATGCCTGAAATGTCGACTCTCCTGCTCCTTGGATGCTGCCTGACCGGCTGCGCTTTTCCAGCACCTTTTGGACTCTGATCTCCAGCAGCTGCAGTCCTCGCTTTCTCCCATGTTTGTGCTTTGGTCACAAATTATCGTCTGACTCTCTCTGTCCCCAGGAATGAAACCTTTTGTGTTCTCTGAGCCCCTAGTCACATTAAAATAGCATTAATCCCATACAGCCACAGATTGAAAATATACGGTTTGCACTTGGGGCAGCACGGTGGCTCAGTGTTAGCATTGCTGCCTCACAGCACCAGGGTTCCAGGTTCGATTCCAGCCTCATGTCTGTGTGGAGTTTGCACGTTCTCCCCGTGTCTGTGTGGGTTACCTCCAGATGATCCGGTTTCCTCCCACAGTCCAAAGATGTGCAGACCAGGTGAATTGGCCATGGCGTTTGGTGCATTAGTAAGAGGGAAATGGGTCTGAGTGGGTTACCCTTCAGAGGGTCGGTATGGACTGGTCAGGCCGAAGGGCCTGTTTCCGCACTGTAGGGAATCTAGAAAACCCCCTGAATTATTTTCATTTTGTCTAGCACCACAGGGCAGCAGCAGGCAAGGCATTTCAGGTGGACGTCAACAGGCAGCGGTAAGTCACAAGACGCGATCATCATGTAACTGTAGTGAGCACCTGAAATAGAAGCAGAAAGTACTGGAGAAACTCAGCAGGTCTGGCAGCTTCTGCGGAGAGAGAAACAAGGTTCGAGTTTGATAAGACCTTTTTGGACTCACAATGTTCATTTTGTCTTTCCCCCTCTGCACAGATGTTTCCAGACCTGCTGCAAGTATCTCCAGTGCTTTCTGGGTTTTATTTCACATCTCCAGCGTCAGCACCTATGTGCTTCAGTTGCATTGAGCAGCTGGTGTAATGGACACAAACACGGGGTTATGTTGGAGAAACTCAGCATCCATCGAGAGAGAAACAGAGTTAGCGTTTCGAGTCTGGTCTGACTCTTCTTCAGAACTCTAAGGCCATTTCTGGAGCTCTGCATCCATTTCTGGTCGCTCTGCTATAGGAAGGTTGCCATGAAACTGGAAAGGGCACAAAAAGGATTTACAACCATGTAACCGAGACTAGAGTGTTTGAGTTATAAGGAAAGGCTGGTTAGGCTGGGACATGTTTCTGTAGGCTGTAGGAAGCTGAGGGGTGAACTTATAGAAGTTTATAACGTCATAGTGGCTCAGTGTGTAGCACAGCTGCCTCACAGTGCCAGGGACGTGGGTTCTATGCCAGCCTCAGGTGTCTGTGTGGAGTTTGCACATTCTCCCAGTGTCTGTGTGAGTTCCCTCTGGGTCTGCTCCGGTTTCCTCCCACAGTCCAAAGATGTGCAGGTTATGTGAATTGTCTGCTAAGTTGCCCCACAGTGTTCAGGGCTGTGTAGGTGAGGTGCATTAGTCAGAGGTAAATGTAGAGTAATAGGGTAGGGGAATGAGTCTGGGTGGGTTATTCTTCAGAGGGTTGGCGTGGACTTGTTGGGCCAAATGGCCTGTTTCCACAGTGTAGGGATTCTATGATAGATAAGGTGAATAGCAAGGGTCTTGTCCCCAGGGTAGGAGAGGAGAAAGATTTAAAATGGACCTGAGGGGCAACCTTTTCACACACACTGAGCGATGTGCATATGGAACAAAGTGCCAGAGGAAGTGGTAGAAGTGAGGACAACATTTAAAAGACAGTTGGATAGGGATATGGATAGAAAGGGTTAGAGGCACATGGGTCAAATGTGGGCAAATGGGACAAGTTCAGTTTGGGAAATCTGGAGGGCATGAACTTGTTCTATTTCCGTGCTGTACAACTCTAACCACTCCAGAACCGAGTTCTGAAGGAGAGTCATGTTGGGTTCAAAACAGTAACTCTGCTTTTTCTCTCTCTGCGGATGCTACCAGACCTGTTGAGTTTCTCCTGCATTCTCTGTCTTCGTTTCAGACATCTAGCATCTGCAGTATTTTGATGCACTTGATGGTTTATGAGAGTCAAGGTTTATTTATTTCCCCTAACGATGGGTGAAAGTGTCGTGAAGGTTCCGCCAGTGGGTCTGCTGTCCCCATTGTCGAGACAATTTAATGTTGTATTAATGTGGGTCATGAAAGATTCGTGTCCAGGGAAGTGAATCTTAGCTTCCAGCCTGGAGCCATTGATCAGCACCAGCCCCTGCACCAGCACCAGTACCTGCACCTGTACCTGCACCACCTGCACCTGTGCACCTGCACCTGTGCACCTGTACCTGCACCATGCACCTGCACCACCACCTGCACCTTGCACCTGTACCTGCACCTGCACCTGCACCAGCACCTGCACCTGCACCTGCACCTGCACCATGCACCTGCACCTGCACCTGCACCAGCACCTGCACCAGCACCTGCACCTGCACCTGCACCTGCACCTGCACCTGCACCAGCACCAGCACCTGCACCTGCACCAGCACCTGCACCTGCACCTGCACCTGCACACTGCACCTGCACCTGCACCAGCACCAGCACCTGCACCTGCACCAGCACCTGCACCAGCACCTGCACCTGCACCTGCACCAGCACCTGCACCTGCACCTGCACCTGCAGCACCTGCACCTGCACCTGCACCACCTGCACCTGCACCTGCACCTGCAGCACCAGCACCTGCACCTGCACCTGCACCAGCACCTGCACCTGCACCTGCACCTGCACCTGCACCTGCACCTGCACCAGCACCTGCACCTGCACCTGCACCTGCACCTGCACCTGCACCTGCACCTGCACCTGCACCTGCACCTGCACCTGCACCCTGCACCTGCACCTGCACCAGCACCTGCACTGTTCTATTCTCTAGTCCAGGCTAATGCTGATGGAGCCAGAGGCTGATGCTCCTTCGTCCACAGTGTTAACGAAGAACCACTGTTCAGTCTGACTGGGCATGATGCATTTGGCTTATTCATTGAGAGGCTCAAGAGGAGAAGGGAGAGTGACAAAACAATATCCCCTCATCAGAATTCTATCAACACCAATAACACGAGATCAACCTCAGTGACCGTTATACCAAAGTTAATATACTATTAACATTGCGGACGAACTGAACTGCAGTGGGCATATGATGGATATTGAGCATGATGTGCGCTCGAATTATTGAACATATCTCCCCCATATTGACAAGACTTTTTTTTTGTTCATTCGCTGGATGAGGGCACCATTGGCTAGCCCAGCATTTATTGAGCATCAGTAATTACTCCAGAGGGCAGTCAAGAGTCAATCACATTGCTGTGGGTCTGGAGTCACATGGAGTCCAGACCAGGTAAGGATGGCAGTTCCATTTCCTCAAAGGCCTTAGTGAACAATGTGGGTTTTCCCTAACGATGGATTTGAGGTCATTGTTAGACACTTAATTCCAGAATTTTATTGAATTCAATTGAAAAAATTCAAATTCCACCATCTGCTGGGGAAGGATTTGAACCTGGGTCACCCCAACATTGCTTGGGTCTCTGGATTAATACCACTAGGCCATAACCTCCCCTGTTGTTCAGCAGCCCCACCAAATTACACATGAGGTTAATGAAATGAGAATGTAGATGTTGTCATACAGAAAAAATATATGTTTCACAGGGAGTAGGTGGCATTTTTGTGTTTGCATACGTAGATGTTGGTTTATTTTAATCTCAGCTTGTGAATGATGGCAAGATGACAAGGCATTGGTAATCTGGGGTGGACAGGGAAATGGAGTTGAGGTCAGAGACATGAGCATTTCAAATGGCAGGAACCGTCTTGAGGGCCGAATGGCCTACTACTCCTACCTCAATATGATCCGATGATTCCCCAATGGCTGCTGAAGTTTCTTTTTCAGCCCCAATCAATGAACAGGGATAAGGACGCGAGGGCAGCAACATTTGGATAATGAAATAAATGGAAATTGAAGGGAAGTTGACCAATTGTTTTTAGCTGCAAGTTAAATTGCTTTCCTTTTTGTGCACAGATGCTGCTGTGGAACAGCCTGGACAAAACAAAACTTGTGAGATAAATCCAGGAACAAAATGCAAGTACAGTTTTCCGTATATTTATACATAGATTGGCAAACTTATATTTTGAAGTGAACTGATGCAGTCATACAACACGGAAACACACCCTTCGGTCAACCAGCCCGTAACAACCTTAATCCCAAACTAAACTAGTCCCACCTTGGCACATATCCTTCCAAACGTTCCTTATTCATTAACTTATCTAAATGTCTTATAAACATTGTAACTGTACCCACATCCACCACTTGCTCTGGAGTTTCAGTGCCCACAGAAATAACCCTCTGTGTATAAAAGTTATCCCACATGTCCTTTTTAAATCTTTCTCCTCTCACCTTAGAAATGTGCCCCCCTCATCATGAAGTTCCCCCACCCTAGCAGCTGTACATGTTTTTGGAGCTTGGGTTGGGCTTCGTTGGAAAACGTAAGCCAGCTCAGGACTGGAATGTCAACTTGAAGGCAAGGTGATTTCGTTGAAATGGCGGGCAACTGCAAAGCTGGGGTCTGGGGGATCTGTACAAGTCCATCAGGTTACACCTGAGACTGAGGTTAGGACCAACCCATCCTTGCAATGGGGTTTGCTAATGCTGTTGGTGGATAGTGCAGTAGAGGGGCCATGGATGTATGGAAGCTGTAGCCTGTAAGGGTAGCACATGCTGAAGCCATCATAACATTTAAGAAGTCCTTCGTCCTTGAATCACCGTCATGTACAAAGCGATGAGCTGGATAATGGGACTGGAGTAGGTCAGTGCTTGACTTGTATGGGTGCACAGGCAGAAAGGTCTCTTTTTATACTTTGAAGCCTTATGTCTATATGGCTGTAATAATTGGAATTCCTGAAACGTTCCTTGGAACGCTGTTTTCTAATGGGACTTCCGTGTGCTTTAGATATTTCCCTTTGTATCTTCAGCTTAATCTCCTTTATTTCCTGCAGCACCATCAAAGGCATTTCCCGTATATGCTGCAGTGAATAAGAAGAAACACAGGGGAAACGGTATGTATGGCCTTGGTTATTCCTACCCAAGTGCATGGGTGCCCATGTGACTGGGTGGCATGGTGGCTCAGTGGTTAGCACTGCTGCCTTACAGTGCCAGGGACCTGGGGTTCGATTCCACTCTCAGGTGACTGTCTGTGTGGAGTTTGCACGTTCTTTCCCGTGTCTGCGTGGGTTTCCTCCCAAAGATGTAGAAGTTAATCCACCCAAACCATTACTCTTAATTTATCCCTGACTAATGCACCTAACCGCACACCCCTGAACACTATGGCCAATTCACTCTGACCTGCATGTCTTTAAATGTGGGAGGGAACTTGAGCACCCAGAGGAAACCCACACAGACAGTTGCCCGAGGCTGGAATTAAACCTGGCTCCCTGGCACTGTGAGGTAGCAGTACTAAACATTGAGTTAAAAACAATGACTGCAGATACTGGAAACCAGATTCTGGATTAGTGGTGCTGGAAAGCACAGCAGTTCAGGCAGCATCCAAGGAGCAGCGAAATCGACATTTCGGGCAAAAGCCCTTCATCAGGAATAAAGGCAGTGAGCCTGAAGCGTGGAGAGATAAGCTAGAGGAGGGTGGGGTAGGGAGAGAGTAGCATAGAGTACAATGGGTGAGTGGGGGAGGGATGAAAGTGATAGGTCAGGAAGGAGAGGGTGGCATCCACTAATATCATTTATTGTATCCGTTGCTCCCGATGCGGTCTCCTCTACATTGGGGAGACTGGATGCCTCCTAGCAGAGCACTTTAGGGAACATCGCCGGGGCACCCACACCAATCAACCCCACTGCCCCATGGCCCAACATTTCAACTCCCCCTCCCACTCTGCCGAGGACATGGAGGTCCTGGGCCTCCTTCACTGCCGCTCCCTCACCACCAGACGCTGGAGGAAGAACGCCTCATCTTCCGCCTCGGAACACTTCAACCCCAGGGCATCAATGTAGACTTCACCAGTTTCCTCATTTCCCCTTCCCCCACCTCACCCTAGTTCCAAACTTCCAGCTCAGCACTGTCCCCATGACTCGTCCGGACTTGTCCTACCTGCCTAGCTCCTTTTCCACCTATCCACTTCACCCTCTCCTCCCTGACCTATCACCTTCATCTCCTTCCCCACTCACCCATTGTACTCTATGCTACTTTCTTCCCACCCCCACCCTCCACTAGCTTATCTCTCCACGCTTCAGGCTCACTGTCTTTATTCCTGATGAAGGGCTTTTGCCCGAAACGTCGATTTCACTGTACCTTGGATGCTGCCTGAACTGCTGTGCTCTTCCAGCACCACTAATCCAATACTAATCATTGAGATACCGTGGTATGTTAACCTCCATACTGATAGGATTGGTGTACGGGAGCAGGGAGGTCTTGCAGCAATTGTACAGGAACCTTGGTGAGACCACACTGCAGTTTGAGTCTCCCTATCTGAGGAAGGATGTTCTACCGATAGAGGGAGTGTAGTGACTGATTCTTGGACAGCAAGGCTGACATAGGGTGAGCGAATGGTTCAGGAATTTATAGAATGAGAGTGGAGTGTAATTGAGACCTATCAAATTCTAACAGGACTAGACAAAGGATATACAAGGAAGAGTGCTCCCAATGACTGGGGAGTCCAGAACCAGGGGTCACAGTCTAACGACATGGTGTCGGCCATTTTGAACTTAGATACAGAGAATGCCTTCACCCAAAGCCTGTGGAAATCTGGGCCACAGAAAGCAGTCGAGGTCAAAACTTTGAATGTATTTAAGAAGGGGGTTAGGTAACATTCCTGCAGCTGAAAGAATCAAAGTGTATGGGGAGAGGGGGGAACAGGGGACGGAGTTGTATGATCAGCCATGACCACACTGAATGGCAAATCTGACTCAAAGGGCCGAATGGCCTACTCATAGTTCCATTTTCTATGTTTCTATAAAATAATAAACCAGGGTGTGGTTCAATTTTTGATCTCGCTACCACCAGAAAAACTTTGATTTTTTTTAATTCACTAACAGGACGTCGCTAGCTGGGCCAGGATTTTATTGCCCGTCCCTAGTTGCCTGTTAAGAAGGTGGAGGTGAGCTGCTTTCTTGAACTGCTGCAGTCCATGAGCTGTAGGCTGACCCATCATCATTTCTTTCTTGAGACTTTGTAGCGACTGATACAACTGAGAGACTTGCTGGGCCTTTTCTGAAGGCAACTGGGAGTTAGCTACATTGCTGTGGGTCTGGAGTCACATGTAGGCCAGACCAGGTGAGGAACATTAGTCAGCCAGATAGGTTTCTTTGACAATTGACAGTGGTTTTATGGTCATCTGTAGATTCCTAATTGCGTTAACATTGAATTCAAACGCCCCCCCCACCCTTCGCCATAGCAGTATTCAAACCTGAGTCCCCAGAGCATTATCTGGGTCTCTGGATTAACAGCCAAGCAATAATACCAGTAGGCCATCATCTCCCCTTAAAAAGACATGAGGGAGGAAGGATGAAAGGTCATATAACTCGAGTGAGATGGATTACAGTGGAGGGGCACTTGGGTGAAGCCTGAAAACTCTGAATCTCATGGAGCAGTGCTGCAATCTCCTACAGGAGGGAGAGAAAAGGCACATTTGTGTACAATCAATTTTCCTCAGTATCAGATGCTGTCAGTTATATTCAGAGACTAAAAAGCCTGGCCTTAGTGTTTAATCTTTGTTTTGCAGAGACTGTTAACCTTGGAAAAGGTCCACCTGCCTCCAAGGTAGGAGCTTAAAGTTGTGATATAACCTGCAGAAGATGTGTTAAGTTGACAAAGGACACTGGTGTCGGTCTATTTTTACAGCAAGCCTAGTTATCTTTACCCATGTTCCATGATCCTCTTTGATATGTTGAGAGGTACCGACACAATTGACTGCGGTGAGGCCTAAGGTTAGACCAATCCTGGGTGGACATTCTGTGTTCCTGACATTACTCTCATCTTGCTGCCAAGTTTTGTAACATCCCTTAAGCAGCAGTAAACCAAACGGTGAGGAACAGGTAGACAATAAGACCGTAAGAAATAGGAGCAGCCAGAGGTCATTCGGCCCCTCAATCCTGCGCCACCATTCAAATGGATCATTGGCTGGTCACGTACACTCTCCAGCCCTTTCCCCATGACCCTTAAAGATCCAAGTGATTAAGAATCTATATAACCTATAGGGGAGGAAACTGCCATCGTTACCTGGTCTGGCCCACATGTGACGCCCGGCCTATAGTAATATGGTTGACTCTTAACTGCCCTCTGGGTAATTAGGGATGGGCAATAAATACTGGTCTAGCCAGTGACACCCACGTCCCCATAATGAATAAAAATGCCTCAGCCTTAAACATACAGAAATACTCTGCCCCCACAGGTCTCTGCAACAAGGAGTTCCAAAGATTCACAACCCTCTGAGAGAAGACGTTCCTCCTCATCTCAGTCTTAAACTTGCGTCCATTTATTCTGGGACTGTGCCTTCTGGTCCCAGACTCTCTCGTGGTGGGAAATAGTGCTGACCCTGGAAAAGCCCCTTAAGAATCCTATGTATGTTTCAGTGAGATCACCTCTCATTCTTCCCAATCCCAGTGAGTAGAGCTCTCATCTCTTTAATCTTTGCTGACAAGATCCAACTGATCAAGAATCTAGTTAATCTATAGGGAAGGAAACTGTCATCCTTACCTGGTCTGGCCCACTTGTGACTCCAGACCCACAGTAATATGGTTGACTCTTAACTGTCCTCTAGGTAATCACAAGCCAGTCTCTCCATACCTGGGATCATCCGAGTGAACTCAGTGAGGTAGCTCAGTGTTCAGCAGGAATGGGGGTAAGTGTAATGCATGAATTTCAGTCTTGTATCAATGGATTGATTTCATGTTGCCTGTTTACCACAGTGTGATAGGGGGGTGGTGTAACAGCGTCTGTGGGATATTGAATTGAGTTGCCGGATCTTTGACGATAGTCCAAGTAATATTAATCCATTTGCTTTTCAGCTGAGTGAACCTCCCTATCATTATATCGACCTGCAACATCCAGACACTGGCTCCAAAACCAACGATGTAATTCCCATCAAGCATTCACCCCAATAAATTTCTCTGAAATTCTAACCACCGGGATGTGTTCACCAGTCCCTGTTTGTGTATTATCTCTGTTGCACCTCTCTCTTTGAAATTTGCATGATACTCCAGGACCATTTCTGATACGTGGATGTCGTCAGAATTCCTTCACCTGCCTCTACCACATTCTTGCCTGAGCCATGAATACCCGCGCCCTCACTCTCTCCTACTTATGGAGTGTGGAAGCCAGCCATTCGGCCCATCCAATCCATACTGACCCTCTGAAGAGTATCCCATTCAGACCCACTCCGCTACATTTCCGGTGGCTAATCCATCTAATCAGCACATCCCTGGATACCATTGGTAGTTTAGCATGGCCAATCCACCTGACCGGCATGTGTTTGGACTGTGAGAGGAAACCAGACCACTCAGAGGAAACTCACACAAACAGAGGAAGACTCCTGCACACAATCCACATTTGTTGGCTTCTTTAAAAAGAAACCACAGACGTTACTGGAGAAACTCAGTGAGTCAGGCAGCAACGGTCAGGAGAAAACAGAATTTTGAGTCCAGTGGCTCCTCACTGTCTCCGGACTCCTTTCCCCACCTCTCATGCAATGCTTTGGCACACACTCCTTAAGGCTTGTCAATCGATCCCAATTCGTGGAAGGTCCCTGACAAAATGGGTTTCTGTCTGAGTTTTAAAATAAAACCCACATGACACACATGAGGGTTACCTCAGATTACAGCAGGATCTTGACCGGATGGGCCAATGGGCTGAGAAGTGGCAGATGGAGTTTAATTCAGATAAATGCGAGGTGCTGCATTTTGGGAAAGCAAATCTTAGCAGGACTTATACACTTCATGGTAAGGTCCTAGGGAGTGTTGCTAAATAAAGAGATCTTGGAGTGCAGGTTCATAGCTCCTTGAAAGTGGAGTCGCAGGTAGATAGGATAGTGAAGAAGGCTTTTGGTATGCTTTCCTTTATTGGTCAGAGTATTGAGTACAGGAGTTGGGAGGTCATGTTGCGGCTGTACAGGACATTGGTTAGGCCATTGTTGGAATATTGCGTGCAATTCTGGTCTCCTTCCTATCGGAAAGCTGTTGTGAAACTTGAAAGGGTTCAGAAAAGATTTACAAGTGTGTTTCCAGGGTTGGAGGATCTGAGCTATAGGGAGAGGTTGAATAGGCTGGGGCTGTTTTCCCTGGACTGTCAGAGGCTGAGGGGTGACCTTATAGAGGTTTACAAAATTATAAGGGCATGGATAGGATAAATAGGCAAAGTCTTTTCCCTGGGGTCGGGGAGTCCAGAACTAGAGGGCGTAGGTTTACGGTGAGAGGGGAAAGATATAAAAGGGACCTAAGGGGCAACATTTTCACGCAGTGGGTGGTACGTGTATGGAATGAGCTGCCAGAGGAAGTGGTGGAGGCTGGTACAATTGCAACATTTAAGAGGCATTTGGATGGGTATATAAATAGGACGGGTTTGGAGGGATATGGGCCGGGTGCTGGCAGGTGGGACTAGATTGGGTTGGGATATCTGGTCGGCATGGATGGGTTAGACCGAAGCATGTTTCCATGCTGTACATCTCTATGACTCTATGACATCCCAAAGCAATTTCTGGTTGATCAGGGATGACCCATGTGCCTTGAACCAGAAACTTGGCCTGTTCTGGGGAATGGCCCTGCCACGCTGAGTGAGACCATTTCCTGGTCGGGGAGACAGATCAGATATTGTTGGACACAAATCGATGTGTGTTTTTAGCTCTGTATTGACCAATTCCAGCGACAGTAGCAGATGGAGGGAAACAGATGTGAAATGGCTCTTGTCCTCCAAGCGGGTCGTGTTGGGAACTGCAGGGTTTCTGATGAGCAGCAGAGGGCACCTGTAGCTCATCAACTTCTCATTGATCTGCAGTACACCAGCTCTGCTGTGTCGTTGTTTATGGAAATTCTCTTCATGAATATTTAGATTAGATTCTAATTAGGGAATCTCCTACAGTATGGAAACAGGCCCTTCAGACCAACAAATCCACACCGACTCTCTGAACACTAACCCATTCAGGCTCATTTCCCGACCCTATATTTACCCCAACTAATGCACCTAACACTATGTGTTAATTCACCAGGACTGTGGGAGGAAACTGGAGCACCCAGAGGAAACCCCACACAGACACGGGGAGAATGTGCAAACTCCACACAGACAGTCACCCCGAGGTGGGAATCAAACCCGGGTTCCTGATGCTGTGAGGCAGCAGTGCTAACCACTGAGCCACCGTGCCACCCCAAGTTTAATGCCCAGTTTCACTAGGTGACCCCCAAAAAATGGCCAAATAAAAGGAACAAACTGGAAGAAGGTGTACCCACAATTGGGTAAAACTCAAAGCTTGCAGGTTCAGTGGAGTCTCAGTAACCTGTGTAAACAATCTTGTGTTAATCTGTGGAATAAAAGTGTGTTCATTTGGGTAAAAAATGTGAATCAATCTGTGCAAACTCTTTAATTTGAGAAAAAGCCTGTGCAGATCTGGGCAAAAATGTGGCATCAGTTTGTACAAAGAATGTGGGTGAAGTTGTGCAAATGTCTTGTGTCAGTTTGTGTTGTGAGTGTGTGCCCAGGGGCTGCCCAGGGTTTGAATCTGCAGCTTTGTGTCTGTGTGTATTCCCAGGCTGGGTCCAGTGACAGGAGATGGGGGTAAGGACAGGGACAGAGTGGGACAGCCCTGGTCTAACCCTGCTGCTTTCTCCCAGGCCCCACCCCCCTCAAATCCACAAAGATGACGGTTGGTGTGTTCCATACCTGTGACCTGTGGGAGGTGTGTTCCAGGTAATGGAACTGGGAGCTGACTGGATGAGCTGGGATTTGGGAGGAGATGGGATTTGAGTGACAGACATGGAGGGAGGGAGACGTATTTAAACCTGGCTCAGGCAGCCGTGAGCCTTTTGCCGTGTGGAGTGACCAAGGGGGGGTATTAGGGTTTTACTGTCTCTCTTGCTCTGTCTGTGAAAATGTGGGTTGTGTTTGAATGTCATCCTGTTTTGGATCTTAAAGCTTCCCCAGAGAGAGAGATAGAGACCATGGAGAGGGAGCTGGGACCAGGCTCTGTCCCTGATGGGGGACACATGCACAGAGAGAGAGAGAGAGAGAGAGAGACAGAGACAGAGACCATGGAGAGGGAGCTGGGACCAGGCTCTGTCCCTGAGGGGGGACACATGCACACAGAGAGAGAGACAGAGACAGAGACAGAGACCATGGAGAGGGTGCTGGGACCAGGCTCTGTCCCTGATGGGGGACACATGCACAGAGAGAGAGAGAGAGACAGAGACAGAGACCATGGAGAGGGAGCTGGGACCAGGCTCTGTCCCTGATGGGGGACACATGCACAGAGAGAGAGAGAGAGAGAGACAGAGACAGAGACCATGGAGAGGGAGCTGGGACCAGCTGGAATGGTGAAGATGTTCTCCTTCCCCTCTCCATGTCTCTCCTTGCCTCATCTGTGTTTCTACCTCTCTTTTCCCTTCCATCTCTCTTTCCTTTCCCATGTCTATCTCTGTTTCACTATCTCTCTCTGTCTGTGTGTCTGTCTCTCTCTCTCTCTGTGTTCTGTGTGTGTGTCTCTTTTTCTCTGTGTTCTGTGTGTGTGTGTGTCTCTCTCTCTTTCTGTGTGTGTGTGTCTCTTTCTGTGTGTGTGTGTGTCTCTGTGTGTGTGTGTGTGTCTCTTTCTGTGTGTGTGTGTGTCTCTCTCTCTCTCTTTCTCTGTGTGAGTCTCTCTCTTTCTCTGTGTGTGTCTCTCTCTCTCTCTGTATGTCTTTCTGTGTGTGTGTGTGTGTCTCTTTCTGTGTGTTCTGTGTGTGTGTCTCTCTCTCTTTCTGTGTGTGTGTGTGTGTGTGTGTGTGTGTGTGTGTTTCTCTCTCTGTCTGCCCCCTGTGCTTGTCCTCCAAGTGTGTCAGTGGCTGGGAGATATTGGGAAAGGGGCTATTTATGTCAGAGATACCCTCCCACCCCCCCTTGCTGAGCTCTCCCCTGGGCCGGGGTGTGGGAGGGGTACATAAGTCCTTATGGACCGCGCCCCCATCCCCATTTGCTGCATAGCAAGATCCCAGTCCCACAATCCCAGGTGGACATTCAGCCCATCGTGTCTATCTCCGCCCCCCCCATTAAATGCCCCATGTCCTGCCCCCACCCCCGGACTCCCTTCAGGTCTTGCCCCTGAAAGGCCTCTCATTGAACTCCCCCCTGCTCCTGACAGAGAACTCTCATCCCTGATACCCCACTGTGGCCCCACCCAGAGAGCAGACACTCTCTCTGACCTTTTGACTGAGAGCGGTCGGCACAGCAAGATCCCATCTCCAGCTGTTCCCTGTAGCACCCTCTTTCTCCACCCCCTCCCCACCAAACACTGAGGGAGGGGCTTTACCCATCACCTCCTGCTCCTCAGTTTGCACCAAATATTTCTGACCCACCCCCACCCCCCACTAAGATGTTGTCTGTCCCCCCCATTTGGCAGCCCCTCACCCAATACCCCCCATGCCAATGTCTTATTTCCCCCTCCTTCCCCCCCCCGTGTACCTTTACACCCCTCCACATCCCGCCTGCCAAAACACTCCTCACCACCACCCCCAACTCAAATTCCCCCCTCCCCTAGTTTCTCCCCTGATCCTGAAGTGCCCACAATTTAGCATCTCGCAATCCTTCACCCCTCCCCAAATCGTATCCCCACCTCATGTTTTGCTCCCCTCCTGATTGGCACCCAGATCTGGAAGGAGGGGGGGGGGGTTAAGGATCAATACTGGGCCTGTGGGAACACATTTGCCCTCATTTTGTAACCCCTCCTCTGATTTTATGCCCCTTCCCAAGTTTTGGCCCCTGCACCAATTATATGACCCCCTTCCGCATTTGTCACCCCCTGCATTTTGCCTCCACCCCCCCCCAGAGTGTAAGCCTCTTTTTGTCCATGACCCTCCCTTCCATTATCCCCCCACCCTCCATGTCCTCTATACCCCCTCCCTTCCCCCTGCTGAGCCCCACCCCTGGGCTTTGGGTAAATGAGTCTAAGTGGCCTGTGAGTTCACCCCGCCCCCAACACCATCGACGTACAGCAAGATCCCAGTCCCAGATTCCCTCACACCCCAGGAAGAGGACATTCGGCCCAGCGTGCCTAGCCCCTCCTGAAGTGAGAGGGGTCCTGTCCTGTTCTCCTCAGGGCTTGCCCCCAAATAGCACCCCCATCAAATCATCGCTTCCTGTGGGCACTTCTTCTCCCTGTTACCCCCCATCCTGACCAACCCACACAGACAGCATGTGAGGAGGCTGGCCGTGGGGGGGCACAGCAAGATCCCAGTCTCCCGTCACCTCTCCCCTCTCTGAGAAAGGGGCTTTATCTGATTCCCCCGCACAGTCTGACCCTTCCCCAAATATTCCCCCCAATTACGGTATTGTATCTGTGCCACCCCCCCAATAAATACCTCCCAACCCCAGCACGGCCTCCTGTCTAAATGCCCCCTCCCAGTGTAGCTTTATTCCCCTCCCACCACTAACCTCCCCAATAGACACTCCCTCCGTTCCCCCTCCCCCATATTTTATGCCACCCCTGTGCCCACTATTGTATGTCTCTGTTTTGCCCCCCAATAATGTTGCCCCCTGCCAATTGTGCTCAGAACTGAGGGCAGAGTCAAAAATGAGGGGCGGGGGGTAGTGGGGAAGAAGGGGAATATCATTATACTCATTTTGTTTCCCCCCTTTTTTTCTGCTCTCCCCAGGTTTTGTACCTGCCCCAACTCAGCAACTTCCACCACCCTAACCCCATCCCCATTTTCCTGCCCCTGCATTTCTGCCTGTCCCTGGACTTTTCGCCCTTCCCCTAACCCAACTCTTGCACTTTCCCCCAAACATTTTGCCCCCTTAACACCTTGTCCTGCTCTAATTGCCCCTCCCTCAAACTGCCCCTGTACCAATATGCCCTGCTCGCCGTTCCCACTGGATATAAATGCCCCCATGGGTCTCCATTGTCCACAATCGCCCACCCCTTTTACCCCCTCACTAAGTCCTAGCCCCTGGGCTGAAGGGGGTGGGGTCAGAGGGAGGATGTGCACTGACTGACTGGCCTTTTGACTGTGTGTCTCTTCATGCAATGGTTTATGCCATTGCAGGGGACAGAGCTGCTGGGGAAGAGAGAGAGAGAGAAACACCGAGGCAGAGCCAGCAAAGGACAGAGAAAGATCCCACGGAATGAACTTCCCGGGAGAGAAACAGAGGGCAGACCAGAGAGAGTGTAAAACCCAGGGAGAGAACAGGACAGAGAGAGAGAACAAAACACCCAGGGGAAAGACATAAGGCCAGAGGGTGAGAGAGAGAAAAGGGCAGACACAGGGAGGGAGAGAAAGCCAGAGCGAGAGAGAGAGAGAGAGAGAGATACAACAGACAGCTCATGAGAGAGGACGAGGGGGTGATGGTATTAAACAGATAGAATAATCCTCAGGCAGGAACAGCAAGATCCCACAGGGCTGACAGGGAGAGGTGGGGGTGGGGAGGGAGAGGTGCAGATTGAACATTTCAACAGTTCCTGGGAACAAGGGAGGGCCCAGAGATCTGTAGGAGGGGAATGTACAGGGGAATGTGAACAGGGTGGAGTTGGGAAGGATGGGGATTAAAGGAATGTTGTGGGATAGACAGAGAGAGAGTTGGGAACACAGAGGTAGAGATGGGAGCTGGAGTGAGAGAGGGAGGCAGTGACATCTGTGGGATCAGACTGTGCAGCAGCTCCCTCTCCATTTTTTTGTCCCTTTGTGCCCACCCCAGCCCCGAACTCGGTCCTTGTGAGAAAAATCCCAGAGACGGCCTGAACTCCGCAATTCCTTTCCCCGATGTGTGTGTGTGTGTCTGTGTGTGTGTGTGTGTGTGTGACTGAACAAGGAGATGGGACAGTTTCTGATTATTCTCTCTCTCTCTCTCTCACTCTCTCTCTCTCTCTCTGGTTCTGGCTCTGGTCTGACGATTCCTCGGGGCAGAAATGATTTGATTCCCTCTGTCTCTGCACCGTCCTGAATTTCAGCTCCTGGATCCAAACCCCTCCTCGGGGCGGGGGGAACAGACTGAGAGGGAAATAAAAATCAATTTGAAATAAAATACATCAGTGACACCAAGAGTACAGCAAGATCCCACTGCTCTCTGCCTTCCCCAGTCTCCCACTTTACCCTGATTTGGAGATGCAGGTGTTGGACTGGGGCGTACAAAGTTAAAAATCACACAACACCAGGTTATAGTCCAACAGGTTTAATTGGAAGCACTAGCTTTCGGAGCGCTGCTCCTTCATCAGGTGGTTGTGGAGTACACAGTTGTAAAACACAGAATTTATAGCAAAAGTTTACAGTGTGATGTGACTGAAATTACTCATTGAAAAATACCTCGATTGTTTAAGTCTCCCATCTGTGAGAATGACCGTGATCGTTTCACTTGTTTCACATGTAAATCACAAAATTGTTTTAAAAGTTACATTCTCAGGTTAACTGGAACAATTGCTATCAGCCCAGATAAGATGTTAAGATGTTGAAGGTGTTCGCCCTCTGTGTTCCCTGTCTGTGCCACAATGTTTAGACTAATTCTAATCTAAAAAGTGACTTAACCAGTTTTCCTAAACCGAGTCAGGAAGGGACTGAAGGGTATTTTGATTTCCAAATGGCACCAGATCAGGACAGGCTTAGATTGTGAAACAGATTTGACACAGATTGATTGGAAAGTAAATTGTGAAGAGGAGGTACGGGGTTTTTCAACTTCAGAGACAAAGCCCAGCAATAAAGCTGAAGTACAAAGGGATCTGGGAGTGCTCGCCCAGGATTCTCTAACGGTCAACTGGAAGGTGGAGTCCGTGATTAAGGAAGTGAATGTAATGTTGTCATTTATCTCAGGAGGGTTGGAATGTAAAAGCAGCTTCTGAGATTTCATAAAGTTCTAGTTAGGTCCCATTTAGAATACTGTGTCCAATTTTGGGACCCACACCTCAGGAAGGACATACTGGCACTGGAACGTGTCCAGTGGAGATTCACACGGATGATCCCAGGAATGGTAGACCGAACACACGATGAACGACTGAGGATCATGGGATTGTATTCATTAGAGTTTTGAATGTTGAGAGGAGATCGAAGAGAAACTTACAAGATAATGCATGGCTTAGAACGGGTGGACACTGGGAAGCTGTTTCCGTTCGGAGGGGAGACTAGGACCCATGGGCACCGCCTTCAGAATTACAGGGGGTCAATTTAGAAAGGAAATGAAGAGACTTTTCTTCAGCCAGAGAGTGGTGAGCCTGTGGAATTCATTGCCATGGAGTGCAGTGGAGGCTGGGACATCTCTCCAAGGCAGAGATTGCTAAATTCTTGATCTCTCAAGGAATGAAGGGCTATGGGGAGAGTGCGGGTCAGTGGAGTTGAAATGCCCATCAGCCATGATTAAATGGCGGAGTGCCCTCAATGGGCTGAATGGCCTTACTTCCACCCCTATGTCTTCTGGTCTTAATTGAACAGGCTGGTGCAGTTAGGAGGACAAATAATGCAGGAGCAGATCTTACCAGGGATTGGAGGAAGAGAGTGAGGAAAAGGCATCAGGTTACTACAGCCTGCAGTGAAAATTGACCAGGGACCAATTCTGTTTTGCTGCAAACAGTTCCAAACGTGTCTGAGCCTGGAGCTCCCTCCAATCTGAAAGCCGCATTAATCTCTGCCCTGTATTCTGTCTCTGAGCCGATGGTGTGTCCATTCTGTCACTGACCCTTTAGTCCCACAGGCATCAATGTTTCTCTCGGTCCCAATTGGAGACCTTCTCTCATCCAGGGGAAGGAATTAGACCCTGAGCATTCCACTGACACTGTCTCCCATCAATCTTCATGGGATCCCCATGGCAGAGGGTAAAGAGCAAGGAAGGCCTTGCTGTGAGGGTTTTACTGAGACACCATCAGGAATCCTGGGGACCATGTCCCTCCCCAGACCGAGTGTAAACAGCCTCTGCAAACACACATCCCATTCTCAAGATGGAGCAATGTCTGACTGAAAACAGAGACTGTGGTGCTTCCCTGATACAGTCCCAGAGAGTTCTCAGGGTGTGATGTTCTGGAGGACATTGAACTGAAACAGAGAAACCAGGAGCAGGAGGAGGCCATTCAGCCCCTCTGACCCTGCTCTCCCATTCAGTACGATGACGGCTGATCCTCTATCTCGACGCCACTTTCTCTCCATACTCCGTGATGTCTTTAATCTGGAAAAGGATCATCAGGCTCTTTCCTGAATATATCCAGGGAGTTAACCTCCACACTTTCACACATTCAGACCCAGGGAGGTTTTGTCCCTGAGGGAGGGCAGGTTCAGATCTGCAGGAAGAATAGAAAAAGCAGAACGCTTCTGTTTAAAGTGGTGAGAAAACCTGAAATTAATGTCTACGGGGTTCAGCTGATCTTGTACACATATGTCAGAGAGTTAACCCAATGATAGTGTCAGGAAATAGGAGGACAAGCATTATTTCAATGTAAGGGGACTAACAGGGAAGGTGGATGAACTCAGGGCATGGTTAGGAACATGGGGCTGGGATATCACAGTGATTACAGAGACGTGGTTCAGGGATGGACAGGACTGGCAGCTTAATGTTCCCTGATACCAATCCAATAGGGCAGGATAGGAAGGTGGGGCAAGACAGGGGAGGGAATGGCATTGTTGATCAGGGATAATATCACGGCTGTACTTGGGCAGGATATTCCTGAGAATCCATGGAATGAAGTTATTTGGGTGGAACTGAGAAATGAGAAATGGATGATCACCTTATTGGGATTGTATTATAGACTGCAGGTGAAAGTGAGGACTGAAGATGCTGGAGATCAGAGTCGAGAGTGTGGTGCTGGAAAAGCACAGCAGGTCAGGCAGCATCCAAGGAGCAGGAGAATCGACGTTTCGGACATTTCACTTTCCTGATGAATGGATTACACCTGAAAAGGCAATTCTCCTGCCCTTCGGATGCTGACAGACCTGCTGAGCTTTTCCAGCACCACACTCATGTACTATACCCTTATTCAGCAGGAAATCGAAGTGTCAGTGGGGGAGCACTTTGGGGCCAGCGAACATAATTCTATAATTATATTAGTTTTAAAACAACGATGGAAAAGGATAGACTGGATCTAAAAGTCAAAGTTCCAATTGGGAGGAAGGCCAATTTTGACGGTATTAGGCAAGAACATTCAAAGGTTCAGTGTGGGAGATGGGGGAGGGATGATTTGCAGATAAAGGGATGGCTGGAAAATGGGAAGCCTTCAAAAATGAGGCGACGAGAGTCCAGGGAGAATATGTTGCTGTTCGGGAGAATGGTGAGGAAAGGTAAGGTATAGGGAAAGCTGGATGATGGGAGATATTGAGGTTTTGGTTTAGAAAAGAAACACATGTCAGGGATAGATAGCAGAAATCGAGTTAATTCTTGGAAGAGTATAATGGCAGCAGGAGTATCCTGAAGAGGGAAATCAGGAGGGCAAAAAGGGGACATGAGATAGATTTGGCAAATAGGGTTAAGGAGAATTCCCAAGGGATTGTATCAATACATTAATGACAAAAGGCAAACTAGGGAGACAATAGGGCTCCTCAAAGATCAGCAGGGCAGCCGATTAGTGGTACTGCTGGAGATGGGGGTAGATATTAAATGAGTAATTTGCATCAGTGTTTACTGTGTTTTCAGAGTGGAGGCCTGTGACCAGTGGTGTGCCACAAGGATCAGTGCTGGGTCCACTGCTTTTTATCACTTATATAAATGGTTTGGGTGTGAATGCAGGAGGTATAGTTAGTACGTTTGCAGATGACACCAGAATTGGAGGTGCAGTAGACAGTGAAGAAGGTTAGCCCAGAGTACAACGGAATCTTGATCAGAGGGGCCGATGGGTCAAGGAGTGGCAGGTGGAGTTTAATTTAGATCAATGTGAGGTGCTGCATTTGGAAAGGCAAATCAAGGTGTTATACACTTAATGGTCAGGTCGAGGGGAGTGTTGCTGAACCAAGAGACCTTGGCATGCAGCTTTATAGCTCCTGGAAAGTGGAGTCACAAGCAGATAGGATAGTGAAGAAGGCATTTGGTATGCTGTCCATTATTGGTCAGAGTATTGAGTATAGGGGTTGGGAGGTCACATTGCGGCTGTACAGGACATTGGTTCGGTCACTTTTGGAATATTGTGTGCAATTCTGGACGATGTCGCAGTCAGAAATGTGAAGGACAGGCATTCCCCAAGCAGAGACACAGAGTTCAACTCAGTTTAAACTGTCTCCATCAAACGTATCCCACACCCAGACACAGACTCTCGACTGTGCTACAACAGGGTCGGTATATCACTGGCTCTGTATTCTCAACTGGAACTGTACTCTTCCACAAATTTAGCACCTAGTTCTTTGTTTGATTCTCTCTGTTCTGCTGTCATTCTCTGATGGATTCCTGGATCTGAATGTCCTCATGAACAGACGTTCTAATTCCACGGGCCATGTCCTGCTCCTGAACACAGCGTCTGATTTCATTGCGGTGTGTGATAGAGGAGCCCCTTGGTGTCAGGGGGAGGTCAGTCTCTCTCAGGTACAATCTCACTATCGCACTCTTGCACACAATCTCTCTTTCTCTATCTCTCTCTCTCTCTCTTTCCCCCTCTCTCATAAATGATCTTGCTTTCGTTTTTGTGTCTAAACGAACCAAGGGACATGAGGGGGAGGATGGGATTAGAGAATTGCGCTCGATGATCACACTCACTCTCTCACACTCTCTCACAGTCTCTCCTGCACCTACTCTCACACATGCAGGTGACTCTGTGTGTGTGCGCGCGAGTGTCAGTGTCACTCGGGTCCTGTCTTATTGGGTAATTAAAACTTTTCATCTGGTATTTATTATGACATGAAACATGACTTTCTGGATCCGTGTATATAGATCACAGAAAGCTAATGCGATGGTGTCACCAAATATTTGGAGAACACCTTATGATTTGCCAGTTAATCCCAAGGGATGGGAGATGGGAAATGAGGAAGCCTTCCTGGGATTGTACAGGGATCATGGACATCATGAACCAACTCAAAAAGGCGAACAGTTGGATGTGGCAGTTTGCAGATCCTCTGGGATTGGAGAGAGTAACAGACAGAGACACACGCACTGACCAAAGGATTGGGTTTGTGCGAAGGATATTTCGATGCAGAGATGGTAAGTGAGTCAGTAAAACATTGTCCGATTCTGAAATCTAATTGTGAAGTTTGAGGTGGTTTATATAAAGAATAACAGGTATCTGGGAGTGAGTTACAGACTGGAATCTAATGAAGGGGTTCGAGGTGGTTTATATCTGGTAGAACAGCTACCTGGGAGTGAGCTACAGACTGGAATCTAATGCAGGGGTTTGAGATGATTAATATATGAATGACAGATACCTGGGAGTGAGTTACAGACTGGAATCTATTGAAGGGGTTCGAGGTGGTTTATATCTGGTAGAACAGCTACCTGGGAGTGAGCTACAGACTGGAATTTAACATGGCCAATCCACCCTGACGTGCACATCTTTGGACTGCGGGAGGAAAGTGGAGCCTTTTCTGCAAACACCTGCAGTTTGTCTGTATTTGATGTTTAAACTTCCTGCACACTTCCCATGTGTCAGGAGGTCTCTGCTGGTGAATGCACCAGTTGCAGACTGGAATCTAATCGAGGAGTTTGGGATAGTTTATATATTGTATAACAGGTACCTGGGAGTGAGTTACAGATGTAATCTAATCAAGGGGTTTGAGGTGGTTTCCACATGGAATAACAGGTACCTGGGAGTGAGTTACCGACTGGAATCTATTCGAGGAGTTTGGGGTGGGTTATATCTGGTATAACAGGTACCCAGGAGTGAGTTACTGACTGGAATCTATTCGAGGAGTTTGGGGTGGGTTATATCTGGTATAACAGGTACCTGGGAGTGAGTTACTGACTGGAATCTAATCAATGGGATTGAAGTGGTAGACAATCTGTGACTGTGTGGAGTTTGCACATTCTCCCCGTGTCTGTGTGGGTTTTCTCCAGGTGCTCTGGTTTCCTCCCACAATCCAAAGATGTGCAGGTCAGGGTGGATTAGCCATGGTAAATTGCCCCACGCTGTCCAGGATGGGCAGGTTAGGGTGGATTAGCCATGCTAAGTTGCCCCATATCTCCAGGGATGTGCCGATTCGGGTGGATTAGCCATGGCAGATGCTGGGGATAGGATTGGGAGATGGTGTGCTCTTTGGAGGGTCGGCACAGAGCTGATGGGCCAAATGTCCTCGATCTGCATTGTAGGGATTCAATGAATAAATCTGTCAGGGGGTAGGGCGGGGGGCTGATAGCTGAGTGAGTTGGTCTGTGTGGAGGCTGTTGGGGGTGATTTGGGGGTAAGGTCAAGGGCCAGTTGGGTGGCTGAGCTGAGAGGTAGGTGAGGGGATGGGTGGATGGAGTGACAGGTAGGTGAGGTGCTCAGTGGACACTCAGGCTGGGAGGCTTAGTTCTGACTGGGGCTGGTCAGGTCCGTCTGGAGTGAGTCAGTTAGGTTGTGGGGCTAGTCACCTCTCACAGGGGAGGTGGTTGTGTCATTCCATCATGGTTAGATTTGTAGGGGTGCAGTCTGGGCTCCTCCAGGTACCAGGGAGGTTGAGCTGCAGTGTCAGGTGACTAGTGGAGGGTGTTGGGGGTGGGGGCTGGAATGACTGTGTGGTCAAGGAGAATGTTGGGGCTGGAGTGTTCAGTGTGAGTGATCAGAGTGTCAGCCATGAAACAATAGTCAGACAAGCTTATTTTTATTCCCTAGTTATAGCTATCCAGCTGAACCTTCTGTTACTTGTCAATGTCTCTGACTATCCTTCAGAGCCCTTTCTGCAAACACCTGCAGTTTGTGTCTGTTTGATGTTTAAACTTCCTGCACAATTCCCATGTGTCAGGAGGTCTGCGCTGGTGAATGCACCCTTCTTTGGCGATATCGCAACAACATCTCTCACCATGAGTCAGATGCCTGACCATCCAGAGACCCGGAAATTCAGGCCAGTGCAATTCTGAGCGAATCCAGCTCCTCTTTTACTGAGAAAGCAGTATGGTGGCTGGATTGCTGTGCAGACTGATGCCAACAACACCGTTTCAATCCCTGTCCCAACTGTGCCAGTTTAGGCAGGTCTGACTCCCAGTCTTGACCCAGACACTGATGTGGGGTGGGGCTAATTATTTCTGATTGTTTCCCCTCGCTCAGATAGAGAGACAGCTATGGTCCCTTGAAGGGGCAACACCTCCTTCCTTGTTAACCAACAAACCCCCCGTTTCATTTGACAATACGAAAGCAAACAAAAAAGAAAAGAACAAATTAAGAAATTATTGTAAACCATTTGAGGTAAGGTCAAGACTTCATCAAAGTATGAACAACACGATGATATTCGTGATCATTGATGCTTTATTAAGAGAATGGAAGAACAAGTTGAAGCAAGAAAAGCAACGTTCAGACTGACATTAACAGAACGATATTTGCTGTGGAGATTTTGAATTAAACTCTTCAGATACAACAGGGACAGGTGGGACTTGAACTGAGCTGTTTTCCCTGAGTCTATCCATTTCAGTATCTGTGGACATTTCACCGCACAGCTGAGGCACTCGTGCCCACTCCCTGGTATGTCAATGTGAACAGGGTTCACCTGCCCACTATCACAGTGATGTCACCCAGCCCCTGCAGGTCTGCCCATCTCATTATGGCTTTAAGTTGCTACAAGCCGGTTTATAAGGCATAACAGTATTACTGAAGGTTCTGCCATCCAGATCAATACACAGTCGAAGCCAGAATACACCGCATCACCCTTATAGTTTGCATTCATACATGAAGAATATAATTGCTAGATTAAGACAGTTGCACAGCCAATTAAGAGTAAGAAACCAATACAGCTTTGTATTGCTCCTTCCAAGAGTCTAGCTGTCCCAACTCAGCAATGGTTACTGGCTGGAACAGACTCGACTCCAACCCTGTCACCTCTTCAATTTGATATGTTACCAAGTAATGGGTGGAACGGGTGGAAGGGCTTCATCGGAATCATCACTCTCACTCGTTGAATCGGTGTCAGTAGCATCGGAGTCAGTAGAACCGGTGTCAGCAGAATTGGTGTCAGTAGTATCGGAGTCAGTAGATTCGTTTAAAGGATTCAGGACAGATTGCAGATTTGAAGGTGCCACATTGGATTCCATTGCCTTCATCACGCTGCGAGCATTTGCAGCTGGTGTGTTCGTTGACATCATTGTAGTTGAGACATCACATAAGCAAAGAAAAGGGGAGAAACAAAGAAAACACTTTGGTTAAAAAAAATCTTTGCAATGCCAGAGACAAGCTTCATTGACAGTAGAACTCCATTATGAATTGATGCAGTGGATGTTTTAAGTGACATGTAATTAAATTCTTCGACACAATATACAAACTAGTTCCAAAGCCTGGACATGTTCTGCAGTGAAAGTCAAATGAGGATCTGGGACTGGTTTCAGTTCTCTCACATTGTTTCTTGGTCTTTGTTCTCAAAACACTCCCTCATTTCTCAGCGAGAGTTGACTTTGAGGTTTGCACTGAATCATCCTACATTGCTGATTGAGGAATGAATGATTAATGTGCTTTCTTGATCATGGTGTAGGATTAGACTCTGAGATTGTAATGGGGCAGGAGACTACAACTATTAAGACTAAGCTTTGAAACATCTGACCACAGATCTCTTGAGAACTCGGGAGTTACCCTTTTCTTTTCATTCTCCTTCTGTGGAGTTCCTTGGGAACTTTTGATTTGAGGGAAAGACATTTGGGGTGGCACAGTGACTGCAGTGATTGTCTGTGTGGAGTTTGCATGTTCTCTCCATGTCTGCGTTAACACCTCAGGTGCTCCGGTTTCCTCCTACATACCAAAGATATGAAGACTGGGTGGATTGACCATGCTAAATTGGCCACAGTGTCTAGGGAGGTGCACACTAGGTGGATTAGCCATTGGAAATGCTGGGTTACAGGGATACTGGAGCAGGGCTGGGTGTAGGTGGGATGCTCTTCGGAGAGTCAGTGTGGGACTCGATGGGCCGAATGTCATCTTTCTGCACTGTAAGGGTTCAATGATATATCAGTGTGTAACCATTGATTGGTTAGCAAACTGATTCCAGGATGGGAATGGGTATTGGTGTCCCCATCTGAGCGTAAATAACTACTTGTTGGACACTTCAGTGTCTTGGGGGTAATTGAGGATGGAGTGCAACATCAGAGAAATCCCGAAAATAAATGAAAACAGAACAGACTTACCGTGAGCAATGCACAAGCAGATAATGGTGAAAGCAAGAACCAACTTCATTGTCAAGCTTCGATGGGGTCTGTCAGAGACACAGGTCAGTCACTTCTGTCTGTTATTGAGCTGCTGCTGTCTTCCTGATCACAGCTGTCCACTCCTCACTGCAGATACTCACTTGGTGTCTGCTTTATATTGAGACAGAACCATGACTCATGATGTTACACACATCTCAACTGACCTAATTATTATTCCTGTCAAATTACTTGTGAAGTAAATCACACGATTAATCAATCTTCTGGAAACTTCCTCTGTGGTCACAGCCAATGGAATTTGGACAGGACAGGATGCCATTGTATTGGAGGGATTTTGGAGAACGTTCTCCAGATAATTCCAGAGATGAAAGATTTGTCCTCTGAGGCGATATTGAGCAGTTAAGGCCCAGGTTTACACGAGTTTGGAAGGACTTGAAGTAATCGAATTGAGGTAGTTAAGATGCAAAAGGAGACCGATAAAGTCAACGTGGAGTAGATATTTTCCCTTGTGTGGCAATCTAGGTTATAGTTTCAGGGTAAATGGCAGCAAATGTACAACAGAGAACAGGAGGATTTACTTCTGTCAAAAGGGTTATGATTCTGTGGCATTCAGTACCCCAGAGTGCAATGAATGCTGGGACACTGAATAAATTTAAGGAGGAGATAGACACATTTTTAATGAGTAACAGGTTAAAGGGCTTTGGAGACCAGGCAGGAAAGTGGTGTTGAAGTTGAGATGAGAACAGCCACGATCGTATTGTCTGGTGGACCAGGCTTGAGGGGCTGAATGTACTGCTCCTACTCCTATATCTTCCAACCCTGGGTGCATTGACCAAACAGAATCGATTGGCCTGATTCAAATTTAAACAAAAGCTTTACAGTTAACTGCTCTCTGGTGAATCCTCCAGCACCTCGCCATGACCAATCAGTGTATTTGTCACGAGCACCCTCTCCACATCTCGTCTAAATTGGTGTTCTCTTTGAGACTTGGCTTTCTTGTGATTCTGTCCTGATGAGTATGAGACCAATATCTTTGAAAGCACATTTCTTTCCTCAGTAACGTGTAGCTGAACGATTGATCGGATTTTGCTGCCTCAGTACAGGGACGCACATTCACAAAAACTGACTCAGATACAGTTTGTCAATCATACCTTGCTCAATGACCCTGCTCACGGTCAAATACCAATTTCCAGATTCCGTTAGTTAGATTCACAGTTGGTGAGCAATAATTGTGGAATTTTCAGATTCATTTTGAAGTAAGAGTCTCAACAAGTATTGAACCCTTGATTCTGACAACACAGTTTTGATCCCCGCACTGACAGAAAGATGTGAATGCGTTAGAAGTAGCTCAGTGAAGGCTTACTCGACTCATATCTGGAATGAGTGGGTCACCTTATGAGGATAGGCAAGGCAGGCTGGGTCTGTATCCTCTGGAGTTTACAGCCATAGAGTTACAGACTCTTTGGTCCAACTTACCCTTGCTGACCGGATATCCCATGGTCCTGTAGTCCCATTTTCCAGCATTTGCCCCATCTCCCTCTCAATTCTTCATATTCATTGACCCATCCAGATGCCACTTAAATGTTGAAATGTTACCCACCTACAACACTTCCTCTGGCTGCTCGTTCCATACCTGCACCACCTTCAGCATGAAACAGTTACCCATGGGGTCCCTTTTATATCTTTCCTCTCTCACTTTAAACCTATTCCCTCTGGTGTGGACTCCCCTGCCCTGGTATAAAGATCTTGGCCACTCACCCAATGCATGCCCCTCATGACCCCATGGAATGAGGTCAAACCCCTGCCTTCAATGCTCCAGGAGAAAAAGCCACAGCCAGTTCAGCCTCTCCCAATGGTCAGAAATGAATCATTTCAAACAGGGATCTTGATCAGATGGGCCGAAGGGCTGAGAAGTGGCAGATGGAGTTTAATTTAGAACAATGTGAGGTGCTGCATTTTGGGAAAGTAAACCTGAGCAGGACTTATAGACTTCGTGGTAAGTTCTTGGGGAGTGTTGCTGAACAAAGAGACCTTGGAGTGCAGGTTAATAACTCCTTGAAAATGGAGTTGCAAGTCGTTAGGATAGTGAAGAAGACATTCGGTATGCTTTCCTTTATTGGTCAGAGTATTGAGTACAGAGTTAGGAGGTCATGTTGCTGCTGTACAGAATATTGGTTTGGCCACTTTTGGAATATTGCGTGCAATTCTGGTCTCCTTCCTATCAGAAGGATATTATGAAACCTGAAAGGGTTCAGAAAAGATTTACAAGGATGTTGCCAGGGTTGGAGGACTTGAGCTACAGGGAGAAGTCGAATAGTCTGGGGCTATTTTCCCTGGAGCATCAGAGGCTGAGGGGTGACCTTGTAGAGGTTTGTAAAATCATGAGGGGCATGGATAAATAGACAAAGTCTCTTCCCTGGGGTTGGGGAGTCCAGAAATAGAGGGCAGAGGTTCAGAGTGAAATGGGAAAGATATAAAATAGACCTGAGGGGCATCGTTTTCACACAGAGGGTGGTATGTGTATGGTATGAGCTGCCAGAGGAAGTGGTGGAGTCCAGTCCGATTGCAACATTTAAAAGGCATCTGGATGGGTACGTGAATAGGAAGGGTTTGGAGGGATATGGGCCGGGTGCTGGCAGGTGGGACTAGATTGGATTGGGATATCTGGTCGGCATGGACAAGTTGGACCGTAAGGTCTGCACATCTCTATGAACGTGTGACTCAATATAACGTCCTGAGGGGACCTGACAGGATGTGTGTAGAAAGGATGTTTCCTCTTGTGGGTGAATCTAGATTTCGGGGGTGACGGTTTGAAAATAAGTGAGCACCTGTTTGAAACCGAGATGGGAAAACATTTTTTCTCTCAGAGAGTGACAGTCTTTGGAATTCCCTTCCTCAACAGGCAGTGGATGCAGAATCTTCAAATATTTTTAAGGCAAAAGTGGACTGATTCTTAATGACCAAGAGTGGGTGGGATTATTGGGGAAGGTGCAGGAATGTAGAGTTGATGTTAAAATCAGATCCGCTGTGATCTTCGTGGAAGGCAGAACAAACGTGAACGGCCATGTGGCCTACATTTGTTCCTTCTTTGGATGTTCTCCCTGATGTGCGATTCTCTGTCAGGAATGTGTCGATCTGCAAATCAGCTCTCGAATATCTCAGAGCCTGAATGATAAATTCTCTTTTAATTATCTGACACAAACATCCCACTTGGAATTTTTCATTGGCAATACCAGTGTTTATCACCCATTCCTAATTTGATGAAGGGCTGTTAAAAGTCAACTACATTGTTGTGGGACTGTAAATGTGAGGTGTTGCATTTTGGTCAGACCAATCAGTGCAGGAGCTATGCACTTAATGATAGGGCCCTGCCAGCGTTGCTGAAAGAGAGACCTTGGGGTACAAGGTCATAGTTCATTGAAGGTGGAGTCGCAGATAGACAGGGTGGTGAAGAAGGTGTTTGAAAGGTCAGTGCATTGAGTATAGGAGTTGTGATGTCATATTCTGATAGTACAGGACATTGCTTTGGCCATTTTTATAATACTGCCATTAATCTAGTGTCCCTGCTTTCAGAAAGATGTCATTACACTTGAAAGGATGCAGACAATACTCACAAGGATGTTGCCAGGGTTGGAGGCTTTGAGCTACAGGGAGAGGCTGAACAGGCTGGGGCTGCTTTCTTTGGAGCATCGGAGGCTGAGGGGTGATGTTAAAGTTTATAAAATCATGTGTGACATGATCTGGGTGAATTTCCAAGATCTTTTTCCCAGGTTAGGGGAGTCCAAAACCAAATGGCAAAGCTTTAAGGCGAGAGGGGAAAGATTTCAGAGGGACTCAGGGGCAGCTTTACCGTGTGTGTGTGTAGAATGAGCTGCCAGAGGGGGGGGTTGGTGGCTGGTGCAATTGGAGCATTTAAAAGGCTGGGTCCATGAAGAGGAAGGGTTTAGACAGATATGGTCCCAATGCTGGGAAATGGGATTACATTAAATTAGGACATCTGGTTGGGATGGAAGAGTTACAGCAAAGGATCTGTTTCCGTGCTGTACAACTCCATGACTGTATGAATGGTGGTATGGTTCCAAGTCAGTGTGTTGAGTGTCTTGGAGTTGAGCTGATAGCTTATTGAATGCCAATTCTTTTGCTTTCCCTGACTGTCTCGGTCATGGGTTGGGAAGGTTTTTCCACAGGACTCTTGCTTTGGTACTGCATTGCATCTTGTCCCAGTGCTGTTGCAGGCATGTTAGATGGGTCCATGACCATTGCAATATCCTGTGCCTTCAGTCATTCCTTGATGTCACAGGGACTGAATCGAATTGGCTAATGGCTGATGTTCATGATGCTGGGAATCTCATTGGGGAGACCGAGATGGATCACCCATTTGGCACTTCTGGCTGAAGATGTTGCAGATGCTTCAGCCTGATCTTTTGGACCTGATGGGTTGGGATCCTCCAGTCAGTGAAGTTGGAGTTAATGACATCCTCCAATCAATGATTTAATTGCCCACCACCAGTCACAACGGAATGTGGAACGACTTTTTAGGATTACTTAATCCTGCCTATTGCGAGTTGATCTCCTACCGTTGAGCAACCCTGTGTTGTGACATTAGTAAATTAACTCCCTGTTTGGGGAATGTTTGGTGTTGTTCCATGGTAGCCCTCCTACACTGCTCACTTGACCAGATTTGATAACACCAACACAGTCAGTTCTTCTATCACGCGATGGTTCCATTAGGCATACTGCCAAGAAATGGTGGTTCGGAATTGATAAGAGTTTGATGCATCATCAATAAACATGTGTAATGTTCATATTAATATCGAATTCGCTCCACAGTTTCAAGATAGGATCATCAAAACTTGAAAAAAACACAGTAAGCATTGCAGAAACTCAGCAGGTCTGGCAGCATCTGTGGAGAGAGAAACACCATTAACATTGAGTCTAATGTGACTCATCTTCACGACATCAAAAACTGACCAATTTGACAAACCTTTGAAGTTTACAAGGGATTTGGTGTTCCACAGTGTCACTACCGTCTGAAGGGAGCTGTGGCGTGGGGAAGGGCTTCACCAAGAAACCCGTACGATCTGTCTTGACAACATCTCCTACCTGAGGCATTGTGGGGGTTGTTTCTTCATGTGATTTATCTGTTAGTTGTGTTTGCCTTGGGTGTCTTAAAATGCATAAAAGTGGGTAAACCCCCACGACCTGATCAGATGGGCTCGAGAACTCTCTGCGAAGGCAAGGAATTGAACCCAGGTCCCTGGTGCTGGGAACCAGCAATGCCAACCGCTGAGCCACCGTGCCGCCATTTGGATGTTGTTGTGATTGCTCCAGATGGGGTACAGAGGAGATTGCCTAGGATGTTGGCTGGCATGGAACAGTTCAGCGATGGAGAGAGGCTGGCTAAGTTTGGGCTGTTTTCTTTGGAGCAGGGAGGATTGAGGGGGGAACCTGATAGAGGTGTATAAGAGTATGAGGGGCACGGACAGCCTGGATACAAAGCAATAGTTCCCCTTAATCACAGGGTCAATAACAGGCAGGGGGGTCTCATTTTAAGGTGAAATGCAGGAGGGTGCGAGGGGATTTGAGTGGCACTATCACCCAGAGGGTGGTGGGAATCTGGAATGTACTACCAGAGAGGGTATTGATCTCATAATCTTTAAAAAGCACTTGGAGGAGCAGTTGAAATGTCAAGGCTCTGGGTCTAATGCAGGGAAGAGGGGCTGGTATACACAGTGGTGTTCTACTGGGAAGGCTGATGCCAAGTAGAGTCATCGAGTCAGAGATATGTACACCTGCCAGCACCCGGCCAATATCCCTCCAAACCTGTTCATATACCCATCCAGATGCCTTTTAAATGTTGTAATTGTACCAGCCTCCACCACTTCCTCTGGCAGCTCATTCCACACACGTACTACCCTCTGTGGGAAAACGTTGCCCTTTAGGTCTCTTTTAAATCTTTTCCCTCTCACCCTAAACCTATGCTTCTCTAGTTCCGGACTCCCCCACCCCAGAGAAGAGACTTTGTCTATTTATCCTATCCATGCCCCTCATGATCATATAAACCTCGATCAGGTCACCCCTCAGCCTTCGATGCTCCAGAGAAAACAGCCCGAGCCTATTCAGCCTCTCCTGTAGCTCAAATCCTCCATCCCGGGCAACATCTTTGTGAATCTTTTCTGAACCATTGCAACTTTCACAACATCCTTCTGATAGAAAGGAGACCAGAATTGCACGCAATATTCCAAAAGTGGTCTAACCAATGCCTGATGCAGAATACTCATTTAATATCTTCCCCCATCTCCTGCAGTTCCACACGTGGGCTCTCTTGCTGATCTTGATGGGACACTGTTCTCTCCCTCGTTATCCTTTTGTCCTTCATATAGTCATAATATCTTTTTGGATTCTCCTTAACCCTGTTTGCCACAGCTATCTCATGTCCCCTTTTTGCCCTCCTGATTTCCCTCTTAAGTGTGCTCCTACTGCCTTTATACTCTTTTACAATTGACTCAATCTCTGCTGTCGACCCTGGACACGTTTCCTTCTTTTTCTATACCAAAGCCTCAATTTACATAGAACATAGAAGGATACAGCGCAGTACAGGCCCTTCGGCCCTCGATGTTGCGCCGACCGAATCCTACCTAACCTATACTAGCCCAATAACTTCCAAATGCCTATCCAATGCCCGCTTAAATGACCATAAAGAAGGAGAGTTCACCACTGATACGGGCAGGGCATTCCATGAACTCACAACCCGCTGTGTGAAGAATCTACCCCTAACATCTGTCCTATACCTACCACCCCTTAATTTAAAGCTATGTCCCCTAGTAACACCTGACTCCATTAGCAGTAAAAGGTTCTTAGTATCTACCCTATCTAAACCCCTAATCATCTTATACACTTCTATCAGATCTCCCCTAAACCTTCTCTTCTCCAATGAGAACAGCCCCAAGTGCCTCAGCCTTTCCTCATAAGATTTTCCTACCATTCCAGGCAACATCCTGGTAAACCTCCTCTGCACTCGTTCTAAAGCTTCCACATCCTTCCTATAGTATGGCGACCAAAACTGCACACAATACTCCAGATGAGGCCTCACCAGAGTCTTATACAACTGCAACATGACCTCAGGACTCCGGAACTCAATTCCTCTGCCAATAAAGCCCAGTACACCATATGCCTTCCTCACAGCACTATTTACCTGGGTGGCAACTTTCAGAGATCTGTGTACATGGACACCAAGATCCCTCTGCTCATCCACACTACCAAGTTTCCTACCATTAGCCCAGTAATCCATCATCTTGTTATTCCTACCAAAGTGAACGACTTCGCACTTAGCTACATTGAATTCCATTTGCCACATTTCCGCCCAGCTCTGCAACTTATCTATATCCCGCTGTAACCTACCACTTCCTTCCTCACTATCCACAACTCCACCGACTTTTGTGTCATCTGCAAACTTGCTTACCCAGCTTTCAAGTCCTTCCTCTAGATCATTTATAAAGATAACAAAAAGCAATGGTCCCAAAACAGATCCTTGT
Source organism: Hemiscyllium ocellatum (assembly GCF_020745735.1). Taxonomy (NCBI): domain Eukaryota; kingdom Metazoa; phylum Chordata; class Chondrichthyes; order Orectolobiformes; family Hemiscylliidae; genus Hemiscyllium; species Hemiscyllium ocellatum. The sequence continues at coordinate 25,412,000 of NC_083438.1, forward strand.
GGTACACCGCTAGTAACTGCGCTCCAAGATGAACATAATCCATCAACTACTACCCTCTGTCTCCTTCCAGCCAGCCAATTCCTAATCCAAACCTCTAATGTATCCTCAATGCCATACCTCCGAAGTTTTAGCATTAGCCTACCATGGGGAACCTTATCGAACGCCTTACTAAAATCCATATACACAACATCTACCGCTTTACCCTCGTCCACTTCCTTAGTCACCTTCTCAAAGAACTCAATAAGGTTTGTGAGGCACGACCTGCCCTTCACAAAACCATGCTGGCTATCCCTGATCACGTTATTCCTACCCAGATGTTCATAAATCTTATCCCTTACCATTCTCTCTAAGACTTTGCCCACCACTGAAGTCAGACTCACTGGCCTATAGTTACTAGGGCTATCCCTACTCCGAGTAAAAAATGAGATCTGCAGATGCTGGAGATCACAGCTGCAAATGTGTTGCTGGTCAAAGCACAGCAGGTTAGGCAGCATCTCAGGAATAGAGAATTCGACGTTTCGAGCATAGGCCCTTCATCAGGAATGAAGGGCCTATGCTCGAAACGTCGAATTCTCTATTCCTGAGATGCTGCCTAACCTGCTGTGCTTTGACCAGCAACACATTTGCAGCTATCCCTACTCCCTTTCTTGAACAATGGGACCACATTCGCTATCCTCCAGTCCTCTGGTACTATTCCCATTGACAATGACGACATAAAAATCCAGGCCAATGGCTCTGCTATCTCCTCCCTAGCTTCCCATAGGATCCTGGGGTAAATGCCATCAGGCCCAGGAGACTTATCTATATTCATCCTTTCCAATATTCCCAAAACCTCTTCCCTGCCTATTTCCAGGGCATCCATTCTAATTATTTGTGATTCCATATTCACATCAGCAACAGTGTCCTGTTCCTGAGTGAATACTGATGAAAAGTACTGATTTAATGTCTCCATTTAATTTCTCTCATCACCCATCATTCCCTACACCTCCCAGCCTTGCCTCTCACCCGAACAGGAATATGTTGTCTCTGGACTCTCAAAATCACATTTCTGAAGGCTTCTCATTTTCCAACCTTCCCTTTCCCTTTGAACATCTGTCCCCACTCAACTTTTGAATGTTCTTGCCTAATACCGTTCAATTTGGCCTTCGTCCAATGTTGAACTTCAACTTTTAGATGCGGTCTATCCTTTTCCATCACTAATTTATTTTAAAACTAACAGATTTACAGTCATTGGCCCCTAAGTACTCCCCCACTGACACCTCAGTCACCTGCCCTGCCTTATTTCCCAAGAGGAGGTCACGTTTTGTAGCTTCTCTTGTATGTCCATCCAAATGCTGAATCACAACATTTCCTTGTACACTAAACCCTGAAAACTCTGGCAGTCCAGGTCTATGTTTGGAAATTACCATCCTATTTTTCTTACACATGACTGAGATCTCCTTAAAGATTTGCATTGCAATTTCCCGCTGCCTCTTGGGGTGTTCGAGAATATAATCCCAAGAATGTCATCATCCCTTTCCTATTTCTCGGTTCCACCCAAATAATTTCCTTGGATGCATTCCCAGGAATATCCTCCCTTAGTACAGCCACAATGCTAACCCTTATCAGAAACACTGCTCCCCCTCCTCTCACACCCCCTTTTGTATCCTTCCTACAGCATTTGTATCCTGGAACATTAAGCTGCCAGTCCTGTCTGTCCCTGAGCCACGTCTCTGTAATTGCTATGATGCCCCAGTACCATATCCCGAACCATGCCCTCAATTCATCTGCCTTCCCAATTAGGCTACTTGCATTGAAATAAATGCAGTTTAATTTATCAATCCTACCTTGTTCTCTGTTTTTGTCCTGCCTGCCCTGACTGTTTGTCTCACTCCTTTTCCCAACTGTACCAGTCTCAGATTGGTTTGGAGATGCTGGTGTTGGACTGGGGTGTACAAAGTTAAAAATCACACAACACCAGGTTATAGTCCAACAGGTTTAATTGGAAGCACTAGCTTTCAGAGCGCTGCTCCTTCATCAGGTGGTTGTGGAGTACACAATTGTAACACACAGAATTTATAGCTAAAGTTTACAGTGTGATGTAACTGACATTATACATTGGAAAATAGCTTGATTGTTAAGTCTCTCATCTGTTGGAATGACCATGATAGTTTCACTTGGTTCATATGTAATTCACAAAACTCTTTTTAAAAGTTACAATCTCAGGTTAACTGTAACAATTGGAGTCAGGCCAGATAAGATGTTGGAGGTGTTAGCCCCCTATGTTCTGTTGTATGTGCCATAATATTTCGACTGAATCTAATCTAAAAAATGAGTTAACAGAGATGGATTTATACAGGTTTTGAGCAAAGTACAACATAACTCTGCAAATTCAAATTCACCCCACAAATGTACATGTATGTGTGTGTGTCTGGTGTGGGAGTTTGTGAATGCCTGTGAGAGAGAGTGTATATGTGTGTGTGTGAATGCAAAGGCGTCTAAGTCTGTGAGAGGTTGTTTGTGAGAGTTTGGGAGTGTGTGTGTGTGTGTGTGTGTGTGTGTGTGTGTGTGTGTGTGTGTGTGTGTGTGTGTGTGTGTGTGTGTGTGTGTGTGTGTGTGTGTGTATACTGTGCCATGGTGGTCACCCGGAGTGTGACATGAACCCAAGCTCCCGTTTGAGGCCCACCCCATGGGAACAGAACTTACCTATCGACCACTTTTCGCTGCTGCCTGTCCCAAAGTCCAACTTCAACGATGGTCACCGAAGGTCCAAGGTCAAATGTCCTGGACACTGAAGTGTTCCTCAACTGGGAGGGAACCCTCCTGTCTGTTGATTGTTGTGCGGTGCCCATTCATCTGTTGCCGTAGACTCTGCTCGGTTTCCCCAATGTACCATGCCTCAGGACATCCCTGCCTGCAGTGTATAAGATAGACAACGTTGGCTGAGTCACATGTGTACCGTAATGATCTCCTCAGGAGATAGACACGTGCTGCAACCGACAGGGTACCCTTCATTGTCCAGTACTCCCAGGAACCAAAAAACTACACCATGTGCTTCGCGACCTGCAACACAATGAGGATGAGCACTTCACCAAGACCTTCCCTACACCTCCACTTCTCACCTTGAAACAACTGCCAAACCTCAAACAGGTCATTGTTTGTAGCAAACTGCCCAGCTTTCAGGGCAACTCCATACAACCCTGTCACGGTCGGCGCTACAAGACGTGTCAGAGTGTGGACATGGATACCATCATTACGGGAGGGACACATCCCACTATGTACGTGGCAGGTACTCATGTGACTCAGCCAACGTTGTCTATCTTATACACTGCAGGCAGGGATGCCCCGAGGCATGGTACACTGGGGAGACCGAGCAGAGGCTACGGCAACGGATGAATGGGTATCACACAACAATCAACAGACAGGAGTGTTCCCTCCCAGTTGGAGAACACGTCAGTGATCCAGGACATTCGACCTTGGACCTTCAGGTGAACATCCTCCAAGGCGGACTTCGGGACAGGCGGCAGCGAACCGTGGCCAAGCAGAGCTGATAGTGAAGTTCGGTTCCCAAAGGGAGGGTCTCAACTGGGACCTTGGGTTCATGTCACACTACAGGTGACCACCATTGTACTATATACACACACACACAGACACACACACACACACATACACACACACTCCTACGCACACGCAGACACACCTACACACAGACATGCACACACACTCCTGAAGTGACACATGCACCCTCTCATAGACTTAGACTCCTTTACACTCACACACATATATACACTGTCTCTCACAGACTCTCAAGAGACCCCACCGCAGGCGCACACACACACACACACACACATATACACACACACACAAACACACACACACACACACACACACACACATATATATTTGTGGGGTGAATCATATTTGCACAGTTACATTGTACTTTGCTCAAAAACTGCATTAATCCATGAAAGACTCTGTTAACTCATTTTTTTGATTAGAATCAGTCGAAATATTATGGCACAGACAACAGAACACAGGGGGCTAACACCTACAACATCTGATCTGGCCTGACACCAATTGTTACAGTTCACCTGAGAATGTAACTTTTAAAAAGAGTTTTGTGATTTACATATGAAACAAGTGAAACTATCATGGTCGTTCCAACAGATGAGAGACTTTACAATCAAGATATTTTCCAATATATAATGTCAGTTACATCACACTGTAATCTTTTGCTATAAATTCTGTGTTACAATTGTGTACTCCACAACCACCTGATGAAGGAGCAGCGCTCCGAAAGCTAGTGCTTCCAAATAAACCTGTTGGACTATAACCTGGTGTTGTGTGAGTTGTAACTCAGTCTCAGAGTGATCTCTTTCCTCACTAATTCCCTGGATCCTTCCCCAAAACTACTCGTTTCAACCCTCCTGAGCAGCTCTCACACATCTCCCTGCTCCTACATTAGTCCCCGAGAAGACAAAATCTTTGAGATTACTTTATTCAGCAAAGTTTCATTAACTTATTACAAAGAAAACTTATTTGAGAGAACAGATGTTAGTGACACTGTGGATCCCAAATCCCTTGTAAACCTCACAAGGCTGTCAAATAGGTCAGTTTTTGATGTCATGAAGATGAGTCACATTAGACTCAATGTTAACAGTGTTTCTCTCTCCACACATGCTGCCAGACCTGCTGAGTTTCTGTAATGCTCATTGTGTTTGTTTCAAGTTTTGAGGATCTGATCGTGAAACTGTGGAGAGATTTTGATATTAATATGAACATTACACATCTATATCACTGGTGCATAAAACTCTTATCAATTCCTTACCACCATTTCTTCAGATTGTTTGTTCTTTTTGTCCAGAATTTCAATCGATTTATTTTAACCTTGAATCCCTCAGGAGCCAATTGCAGGTCATTCTGTTATAATGTGTGTTTCATCAACATGAATTTGCTGTAACACGATTGAAGAATTGGGGACACTTGTGACAATGTGAACTTTTAAAATGTGTGTTGGCTGCAACATGATTGGCCCCAACACGTTAAGTGCTGTTCCTGAAGCGTGATTTTACTGTAACATGGAGTTGCACATGAATGGAGTGCAAGTTTATAGCTCCTTGAAAGTGGAGTAGCAGGTAGATAGGATAGTGAAGAAGGCATTTGGTATGCTTGCCTTTATTGGTCACAGCATCAAGTGTAGGAGTTGGGAGGTCATGTTGCGGCTGTACAGGACATTGGTTCGGCCACTTTAGGAATATTGTGTGCAATTCTGGTCTCCCTCCTATCGGGAGGATGTTGTGAATCTTGAAAGGGGTCAGAAAGGATTTACAGGGATGTTGTCAGGGTTGGATGATTTGAGCTATAGGGAGAGACTGAATAGGCTGGGGCTGTTTTCCCTGGAGCATCAGAGGTGGGGGGAGACCTTATAGAGTTTTATAAAATCATGAGAGTCATGGATAGGATAAACAGACAAAGCCTTTGCCCAGGGGTGGGGGAGTTCGAAAGTAAAGGGCGTAGGTTGTGGATGAGAGGGGAAAGAATTAAAAGGGACCTCAGGAGCAACTTTTTTTACGTAAAGTGTGGTGTGTGCATAGAATGAGCTGCCAGAGGCAGTGGTGGAGGCTGGTACAATCACAGCTTTTAAAAGGCATCTGGATGACTACATCAATAGGAAGGGTTTAGAGGGATAAGGGCCAGGCACTGGCAAATGGGACTAGGTTAGGTAGAGTGTCTGGTTGACATGGACGAGTTGGAGCGAAGGGTCTGATTCTGTGCTGTGCATCTCTATGACTAATGCAATCATCATGTTACAGAAGAACTGGTTGTGTTGGCATTATCAAATCAGGTAAAATGTGAAGTGTAGGAGGGCTACCACAGAGAAATACCAAACATACTCAAAACAAGGAATTAATTTACTAATATCACAACAAAGGGTTGATCGATTGTGGGAAATCAACTTGCAATAGGCAGGGATACGTAATCCTGCACAGCCATTCCACATTGGGTTGTGACGGGTGGGGGACAATTAAATCATTAACTGGGGAAGGTCCCACACTAGCGTCTAAGAGTCTGACTGCCGCCCCTCCTGACACACACTGGGCTGGGAAGAGAGGGGGATATTTGCTGAGGATCTGTCGGGATTTCCCAACTCTATGTGTGGTTCCCAGAACCAAACTCTCAGTCTCTGTCCCTCGTTGTGTCTCTCTCTCTCTCTCTCCCTGACTGTCTCTGTCTCTCTCCCTAGCTGTTTTTCTCTCTCTCCCTTGCTGTCTCTGTCTCCCTCTCACTGTCTCTCTCTCTCTCTCTCTCTCTCCCTCTCTGTCTCTGTCTCCCTCTCCCTCTCTCTCTCTCTGGTTCTGGCTCTGGTCTGATGATTCCTCGGGGCAGAAATGATTTGATTCCCTCTGTCTCTGCACCGTCCTGAATTTCAGCTCCTGGATCTAATCCCCTCCTCGGGGCGGGGGGAACAGACTGAGAGGGAAATAAAAATCGATTTGAAATAAAATACAGCAGCGACACCAAGAGCACAGCAAGATCCCACTGCTCTCTGCCTTCCCCAGTCTCCCACTTTACCCTGCGATACTGGGTCAGTTTAATTACTGCATCATTAATGCATTGCAGAACATCAAGCAACAGCGAAATACAAAGAAATCACTAAAGAGCATTTGGCCCGAGGCTAGAAACGCACAGCAAGATCCCAACGCAGCAGTGTGACCACAGATAGATCATCTGTGTTCCTGACCCTGGTTAAGGGTTAGATCCTGTCTCCATGATGACAGAAGGACCAATCCTACTGTTTGACAAATCCCAAACAATACCCCCCTCTTCTCCGTTCCTCTCTCCCCCTCTCTCTCTGTCCCCCCTCTCTGTTCCCCCTCTCTCTCTCTCTCTCTCTCTCTATTCCCCCCTCTCTCTATTTCCCCCCCTCTCTCTCACTGTTCCCCCTCTCTCTCTCTGTCCCTCCTCACTCTCTCTGTTCCCCCCTCTGTCTCTGTTGCCCCCTCCTGTTCCTGCCCCCTCTCTCTGATCCCCCTCTCTCTGTTTCCTCCCTCTCTCTCTCTCTGTTGCCCCCGCACTGCCCTCTCTCTCTCTCTCTGTTCCCCTCTCTCTCTGTTCCCCCTCAGTCTCTGTTCCCCCTCGATCTCTGTTCCCCCCTCTTTCTCTCTTCCTCCCGTTCCTCCATCTCTCTCTGTTTCCCCCACTCTGTCTCTGTTCCCTCCTCTCTCTGATCCCCCTCTCTCTCTATTCCCCCCATTCCCCCATCTCTCTCTGTTTCCCCCACTCTGTCTCTGTTCCCTCCTCTCTCTGATCCCCCTCTCTCTCTCTATTCCCCCGTTCCCCTTTCTCTCTCTCTGATTCCCCCCTCTCTGTTCCCCCTCTATATTCCCTGCACTCTCTGTTCCCCCTCTATGTTCCCTGCACTCTCTGTTCCCCCCTCTCTCTCTGTTCCCCCCTACTCTCTTTGTTCCCCCATCTCTCTGTTCCCCCCTCTCTGTCTGTCCCCCCCTTTCTCTCTCTGTTCCCCCCGTTCCCCATGCACTTTCTCTCTGTTCCATCCTCTCTCTCTGTTCCCCCCTCTCTTTCTCTCTGTTCCACCTACCCGTTGTCCCCTCTCTCTCTGTTCCCTGCTCTCTCTGTACCCCCCCGACTGTTCCCCCCTCTCTCTGTCCCCCCCCGTTCCCCGCGCGCTCTCTGTTCCCCCACTCTCTGTTCCCCCTCTCTCTCTGTTCCCCCCCTCTGTTCTCCGCGCGCGCGCTCTCTGTTCCCCTCCTCTTTCTGTTCCCCCCTCTCTCTGTTCCCCGTGCTTTCTCTGTTCCCCCTACCCTGTCCCCCCTTCTCTCTCTGTTCCCCTCTCTCTCTGTTCCTCCCTCTCTCTCTGTTCCCCTCTCTCTCTGTTTCCCCCTCTCTCTCTGTTCACCCCTCTCTATTCCCCCCATCTCTGTCCCCCGTCTCTATGTTTCCCCTCTCTGTTGCCCCTCTCGCATTCTGTCCATCTCTGATAACTCTCTCTGATTTAATCCTGCACACTGTAATCTTTATTCCTCCCCTCCTCCCCTCACCTCCCCCCACCCCACTCTCTCCCCACTTTAAATAATGACGGGGTAAAAACAAGGACTGCAGATGCTGGAAACCAGAGTCCAGATTAGAGTGGTGCTGGAAAAGCACAGCAGGTCAGGCAGACTCCGAGGATCAGGAAAGTTGACGTTTAAGGCAAAAGCCCTTCGTCAGGAATAGAGGCAGAGTGCCTGCAGGGTGGAGAGATAAATGAGAGGAGGGTGGGGGTGGGGAGAAAGTAGAATAGAGTACAATAGGTGAGTGGGGGTGGGGATGGAGGTGATAGGTCAGGGAGGAGGGTGGGGGAAGGTAGCAAAGAGTACAATGGGTGAATGGGGATGGGGATGGAGGTGATAGGTCAGGGAGGAGGGTGGAGCAGATAGGTGGGAAGGGAGATAGGCAGGTAGGACAGGTCATGGGGACAGTGCTGAGCTGGAAATTTGGAACTGGGAGGAGGTGGGGGAATTGTAAATGAGGAAACTGGTGAAGTCCACATTGATGCCCTGGGGTTGAAGTGTTCCGAGGCGGAAGATGAGGCGTTTTTCCTCCAGGTGTTCTGTGGTGAGGGAGCGGCGGTGAAGGAGGCCCAGGACCTCCATGTTCTTGGCTGAGTGGGAGGGGGAGGTGAAATGTTGGGCCACAGGGCGGTGGGGTTGATTGGTGTGGGTGTCCCAGAGATGTTCCCTAAAGCGCTCCGCTAGGTGGCATCCAGTCTCCCCAATGTAGAGGAGACTGCATCGGGAGCAACGGATACAATAAATGATCTTGGTGGATGTACAGGTAAAACTTTGATGGATGTGGAAGGCTCCTTTAGGGCCTTGGGTGGAGGTGAGGGAGGAGGTGTGGGCGCAGGGTTTGCAATTCCTGCGGTGGCAGGGGAAGGTGCCAGGATGGGAGGGTGGGTTTTTGGGGGCATTGACCTGACCAGGTAGTCACGGAGGGAACGGTCTTTGAGGAAGGCAGAAAGGGGTGGGGAGGGAAATATATCCCTGGTGGTGGGGTCCGTTTGGAGGTGGCGGAAATATCGTTGGATGATGTGGTTTATGCGAAGGTTGGTAGGGTGGAAGGTGAGCACCGGGGGGGGTCTGTCCTTGTTACGGTTGGAGGGGGTGGGGTTTGAGGGCGGACGGCAGGATATGGACGAGATGCGTTGAAGGGCATCATTAACCACGTGGGAAGGGAAATTGCGGACGATGAAGAAGGAGGCCATCTGGTGTGTTCTGTGATGGAACTAGTCCTCCTGGGAGCAGATACGGCAGAGGCGGAGGAATTGGAATACGGGATGGCATTTTTGCAGGAGGTAGGGTGGGAAGAGGTATAATCCAGGTAGCTGTGGGAGTCGGTGGGTTTGTAAAAAATGTCAGTGTCAAGTCAGTCGTCATTAATGGAGATGGAGAGGTCAGAGATGGTCCAGGTGAACGCCTCATCTTCCGCCTCGGAACACTTTGATCCTAGGGCATCAATGTGGACTTCACCAGTTTCCTCATTTACCCCTCCCCCACCTCACCCCAGTTCCAAACTTCCAGCTCAGCACTATCCCCATGACCTGTCCTACCTGCCTATCTCCCTATCTGCACCACCCTCCTCCCTGACCTATCACCTCCATCCCCACCCCCACTCACCTATTGTACTCTATGCTACTTTCTCCCCACCCCCACCCTCCTCTCATTTATCTCTCCACCCTGCAGGCACTCTGCCTCTATTCCTAATGAAGGGCTTTTGCCTGAAACGTTGACTTTCTTGCTCCTCAGATGCTGCCTGAACTGCTGTGCTTTTCCAGCACCACTCTAATTATTAAATAGTGACAGCTCATTTTGTTGTGTGTGGGTCAGTTTTTTTCGTTTGAAAACTCCACAAAAGAAACCTGGAGAGACAGACAGAGACCCCCCTCCCAGATACACAGTGAATTGAATTGAAATGGCCATCCTGTATGTATTTCTGTGATTATCACATTTTATCCCCCTGGCCTATACACCTCTCACATCACTCTGACATTAGAACGGGTCTTTGGAGAGAGTTTCCCATTGAAGGTTTCAATTCCCTCCTCAGGGAATCCTGCCTCCCAGATCCTGGGGATTAACCTGTTTGTGTCACAATCCCGAGTCCCGAGATAGGCAGGTAGGACAGGTCATGGGGATAGTGCTGAGCTGGAAGTTTGTGGGCGGCACGGTGGCACAGTGGTTAGCACTGCTGCCTCACAGCGCCTGAGACCCGGGTTCAATTCCCGACTCAGGCGACTGACTGTGTGGAGTTTGCTCGTTCTCCCCGTGTCAGCGTGGGTTTCCTCCGGGTGCTCCGGTTTCCTCCCACAGTCACAAAGATGTGCGGGTCAGGTGAATTGGCCATGCTAAATTGCCCATAGTGTTAGGTAAGGGATAAATGTAGGGGTATGGGTGGGTTTCGCTTCGGCGGGTCGGTGTGGACTTGTTGGGCCGAAGGGCCTGTTTCCACACTGTAAATCTAATCTAAAAAAATCTAATCCTCGGTTACTTTAACCCCAGGCTTCAAACCCGTTTTAAACCATGAACCTTCCACTGGGACAGTCAGCTCTCTCCCTCTCTCTCACACTCTCACTCACTCCTCCCCACCCTCGTTCTCCCTCTCTCCCACTCTCTCTGCCCCTATCTACGTTTCCATCTCTGCTCAGCTTTCTCCTGCTCTCAAGAATTGATCTATGTCTCTCCCACACCCCCTCTGCCCTCTCTCCACCCCAACCCCCACCCGTCCCTTCTCTCTCCCCCTCCCTCGCTCTCCATTCCCCCTCCGTTCTGACAAAAATGCCCTCTCCTCTCCTCCCTCCCATTTAAAGTGGGTCCCATCTCCTTTTTCTGCAGACATTAACCAGGTCAATACCACATTCTGAGGGGAGGGGGAGGAGAGGATAGGTGGGGGGGTGGGGAGAGTGAGGTCTGTCTTGGGGGAAGGGGGAAAGATACACCCCCTCCCATTGTCAGACCATCAGCAAACAGAGCCCGGGCTCTGTCCACAGGCTGCTCTGATGTGTAAGGGGTGACCCACAGGCAGAGGGGTGCACAGCAAGATCCCACAGGCAGCTGGGTGTGGCACCCCTGGGGTATTTCATTTTCTTTGTCCCACGCCAGAACACTCCACCCCATCCCCAGCAACACCCCCTCCATAAGCACGTTACCCTCCCCCATGTACTTCTCACACAGCAAGGTCCCAATAGTGCCAGCAATTTCACAATTCAGTTTGTGACTGGGGGTCTCCCTGACTCGCTCTCCCGGCCTGTCTCTCTCCTGGTCCTGTCTCACTCAGTGTCACCAAATCCCCCTTCTCTGTGTCACCATCTCCCCCTCTCCCCCCTCTCTCTGTGTCACCACCTTACACTCTCTCTTTGTGTCATCATCTCCCTCTCTCTCTCTCTCTCTCTCTGTGTCACCATCTCCCTCTCTCTCTCTCTCTCTGTGTCACCATTTCCCTCTCTCTGTCACCATCTCCCTCTCTCTCTCTCTGTGTCGCCATCTCCCCCTCTCTCTCTCTCTCTCTGTGTCACCATCTCCGCCTCTCTCTCTCTCTCTGTGTCACCATCTCCCCCCACTCTCTGTGTGTCACCATCGCCCCCCCGTCTCTCTCTGTGTCACCATCTCCCTCTCTCTCTCTGTGTCACCATCTCCCTCTCTCTCTGTGTCACCATCTCTCTCTGTCACCATTTCCCTCTCTCTCTCTCTCTCTGTGTCACCCTCTCTCCCTCTCTCTGTGTCATCATTTCCCCCCCTCTCTCTCTGTGTTACCATCTCCCCCTCTCTCTCTCTCTCCGTGCCACCATCTCCCTCTCTCTCTCTCTGTGTCACTATCTCCCCCTCTCTCTCTCTCTCGTGCCACCATCTCCCTCTATTTCTCTATCAACATCTCACTCTCTCTGTGTTACCATCTCCCCTCCTCTCTCTCTCTTCCCCTCTCTCTGTATCACCATCTCCCTCTATCTCTGTGTCACCATCTCCCCCTCTCTGTCTGTGTCATCATCTCCCTCTCTCTCTCTGTCACCATCTCCCTCTCTCTCTGTGTCACTATCACCCTCTCTCTCTCTGTGTCACCATCCCCCTCTCTCTGTGTGTCACCATCTCCCTCTCTCTCTCTCTGTCACCATCACCGTCTCTCTCTCTGACCCCATCTCCTCCTTTCCCTCTTTGTGTCACCATCTCCGTCTCTCTCTATCTGTCTGTGTCACGATCTCCCTCCCCTTTCTCTGTGTGTCACCATCTCCCCCTCTCCCTCTCTCTCTCTCTGCCATCATCTCCCCCCATCTCTCTCTCTCTCTCTCTCTCTCTGTGTCACCATTTCCCCTCTCCCTCTCTATGTCACCATCTCCCTCTCTCTCTCTGTTACCATCTCCCTCTCTCTCTCTCTATCACCATTCCCCCCCTCTCTCTGTGTCACCATCTCCCCCTCTCCCTCTCTTTCTGTGTCACCATCTCCCTCTCTTTCTGTGTCACCATCTACCTCTCTCTCTCTCTCCGTGCCACCATCTCCCTCTATTTCTCTATCAACATCTCACTCTCTCTGTGTTACCATCTTCCCCCTCTCTCTCTCCCCCTCTCTCTGTGTCACCATCTCCCTCTCTCTCTCTCTCTCTGTGTCACCATCTCCCTCTCTCTCTCTCTGTGTCACCATCTCCATCTATCTCTGTGTCACCATCACCCTCTCTCTCTCTATGTCACCATTTCCCTCTCTCTCTGTGTCACCATCTCCCTCTCTCTCTGTCACCATCACCCTCTCTCTCTGTGTCACCTTCTCCCTCTCTCTCTGTCACCATATCCCTCTCTCTCTCTGTGCCACCATCTCCCTCTCTCCCTCTCTGTGTCACCATCTCCCCCTCTCTCTCTCTGTGTCACCATCTCCCTCTCTCTCTGTCACCTTCTCCCCCTCTCTCTGTGTCACCTTCTCCCTCTCTCTCTCGATGTCACCATCTCGCCCTCTCTCTGTGTATCACCATCTCCCTCTTTCTCTCTCTCTCTGTCACCATATCCCCCTTTCCCTCTCTCTCTCTGTCACATTCTCCCTTTCTCTCTCTCTGTGTCACCATCTCCCCCCTCTGTGAGTCACCATCTCTTCCTCTCTTTCTGTCAATATCTCCCTCTCGCTCACTCTGTCACTATCTCCCCCCCTCTCTCTCTGTCACCATCTCCCCATCTCTCTCTCTGTGTTGTTATCTCCACCTCTTTCTCTCTGTCACCATTTGACCTCCTCTGTGTCGCCATCTCACCCTCCCCCCTCTCTCCCTGTGTCACCATTTCCCCCCGCCACCTCACTCTCTCTCTGTTGCCATCTTTCCCTCCCCCTCCATCTCTGTTGCCATCTCCCTCTGTCTCTCTATGTGTCACCATCTCCTTCTCTCTGTCTCTCTGTGTGTATCGCCATCTCCCTCTTAAATCTATCCATCTCTCTCTCTGTCTGTCCAATCTGGATTTGTTTGAAAAGTCCAACAAAAGAAAACAGAGAGGGTTCACTATAGGGGACCTAGAGAGAAAGACAGAGAGAAACTCACTCCCAGATACTCAGTGAATTGAATAGAAATGGCCGACCTGTGCCTTATTTCTACAATTTTCACATTTCAGCCCATGGCCTATACACATCTCACGTTACTCTGACATTAGAACGGGTCTATGGAGAGAGTTTCTCATTTAAGCTTTTAATTGCTTCCGTGGGAGTCCTCTGTCTGTCAGACACTCGCTGGCAATTGACGTGTTTGTGTTAAATCCCAAGGTCCCAGTTACTTTAAGCCCAGGCTTCAAACCTGTTTTAAAACTGCTAGGGCCGCAATCCGACAGGACCCAATTAACCAGAGGCCCTGTAAAAAGCCAGTCCACCCCCAGGGAGGGGATTAAATCACAGGGTAATCTGCAGACAAAACTCACCTGGGCCCCCACAGGGTGCAGCCTGTTAAACAGGCCTCAGAACTGTGTTCCCCCACTGGAGAAAGTTCTTGTTCGAAGGTTTCCTGGTCTCAAACTCTCTCTCTCCAAGTGGCTGGAAAGTTCCCTTTGGAAGGTAAGAGGCAGCATTCGTTGAAAGGCAAAGCAGGAAAATCTTTTGGTGGGAGATGGCACAGCAAGATCCCAGGGGTTTCCCTGTCAGTGACACAGACAATCTCTCAGCAACATCCAAACACAAACATGGTGGGCGATGAGTTCAATTTTTATGTTGAGAAGCTTTTCAATGGATGAGTCAGCTGATTAAAACACTCACTACCTGCAACGGTGACCTCAGGGCAACTGATGCACAACAAGATCCCACATGTGACAATTCTGCAGCAACTCGATAATCTGATCGTTTTTATTTCCCTCTGTGATGCTGGTTCAGTTTAAATATTTCCAGTCAGCCCAGAATTGAAAATTACAGCTATTTCACAATCTCACAAGACCTCTCCATCTCTCTCCTTGTGTTTCTCCCATTCTCTCCATTTTCCAATTCTCTCTCTCGCTCTCCTTCTCTCACTGTTGAATGTTATCATCCTGTCCTCTCAATGACCCATCTTCCTCTGACACTGTGACAAGTTTTTACAGAGGGTCAGATATTTTGGGTTTTAATTCCCTTCTGAGGGAGTCCTGCCTCCCAGATCCTGGGGGTTATCCTGTATGTGTCATGGTCCCGAGTCTCGGTTATTTTAACCCAAGGCTTCAAACCCATTTCAAAAATGACAGGGCCGCAATCTGACAGTTAACCAGAGGCCCCTATAAACCAGGCTCTTTCCCACCACACTCCCCACCTCCAGAGGAGTTGAAACCTTGGGGTAATAAACAAGCCACAACTCACCTGGGCCCAACGGGGTGCAGCCTGGTGAACAGGCCTCAGGCCTCAGGCCTGTGCTCCCCCTCTGGAGGTTGTTCTTGTCCAAGGCTTTCCTGGCCCCAGACATTTTGGACCTTCACTTTACAGCTTTCCCAAAAAATAGTCCCTCGGGACAAAAGAGAGAAAAGATGAGACTGGTTTTGTTGGGGGGGGGGAGTGAGAGCACGTTGATGCAAAATTACACAGCAAGATCCCAGGTTGAAACGCAACCCACCAACCCTAATACATTATGTAACGTCACCACAACATCGAAATACAATCAAATTGTAAGACAGCAATTACCCAGAGGCTGAAACATTAATACACACACGCACACACACACACACACAGACACACAGACACAGACACACACACACACACATGCACACTCACAGACAGACAGACATTCCTGCACATACACACACACTCTCTCACATACGCTCACACATACACTCCCACACACACACAAACCCTCTCACAGACCTATACTCTTTTATACTCATACACACATGTGCACACACACGTGCACACACACACACACATGCGCGTGCACACACACACACAAACACGCACTCTGTCACAGACACTTGTACTACCCCCTACAAACCACATGCGCGCACACACGCTCTCTCTCCAAAATTCCTTCTCTCACAAAGTCTGTCATACACTCTAACACACACACACGCTCACACACACACGCCCACACACACACAGACACACACACACACACACAGACACACAGACACACACACACACACTCTTTCTATTGTGCATGCACAGCCTCACATGCACACACTCTTTCTTTCACACACGCAATCTCTATTTCTCTCACGCGCAGGCCCATACAGTCTTTCCCTCTCATGCACACCCTCTCTCTTGCGTGCACACATTCTCTCTCTCTCTCATGTAAGCACACACCCACTCTGTCTCACAAGGGCATGCTCTCCCTCTCACTCACACACTCTCTCACAAACACACTCTCTTTCTCTTGCAGGTACACTCACACAAAGTGCGCACACGTACACACCGTCTCATACACACACACACACACACACACACACTCGCTCTCGCACACACAAACAATCTTTCTCGGGCACGCTTTCTCACAAGCATCCCGTCTTTTTCTCTCATGCAGGTACACGTTCTCTCGCACGCTCTGAAACACACTGTCTCTCACTCACACACTCTCTCTCTTGCATGCACACACACACTATCTCTCCTGCATGTGCTCACTCTCTCTAACACACCAACACTTTCTCTCACAAGCACACTCACATGTACACACATTCTTCCTCTAGCACACTTGCACATCTCTTTAACACACATGCACACTGTCTCACTCATGTTCATGCACTCTATATAACTCACATTCACGCACACTCTCACACGTTCACACACAGTCTCTTCCTCTTGCATACCCACATACTCACATATCTCTCGCATATCTCTCTCACTTTTATGTGCTCTCTCTTTTGCACACTCTTTCACGCTCGCACATTCTCACACACACACTCTCGCGCTTGCACGTACTCCATCACGTTCACACATATTCTCTCTCATGTTCATGCATATTCACACATTCTCCCAGTCACACACACTCTCTCGCGGTCGCGTGCACTCTCTCTCACATTTGCTCACACTCTCTCGCATTCACACACATATAGTCTCTCGTGTTCGTGCACACACACCCGCATTCGCATGCTAGCTCTTGTGCTTGCACGTTCTCTCGTGTTCACGCACTCTCTCTCGTGCATTCATGCTCACTCTCTCGCTCACGCACACTACATCTCTCGCGTTCCAAACACACTCCCTCTCTTTCACTTTCATTCACACTTTCTCTTGTGTTCACACACACTCTCTCTCATGCACTGTCTCTCTCTTGCATTTATGCACTCTCTTTCTTGTACATTCACATACTCTGTCTTGCATTCACACAGACTGTCTCTCTCGCACTCATGCCAACGCTCTCTCTCACATTTGTGTACTCTCCCTCTCTCTCGCGGTCGCACACTCTCTTTTGCATATGTTCACCCACTCTCCCTCTTGCACCTTTGCACTCTTTTTCACCTGCTTTCTGTACATACTCTCTCATGCTTTTGTGCATTCTGTATCTCACGTATTTGCACACACTCTCTCACATTTGCACAATCTCTGTCTCATATTTGTGCACTCTTGTGTTTCTGTACACACTTTCATGCATTTGTGCACACTCTATCTCTTGTGTTTGCACACTCTCGCTCTCTCACGTTCGCACACACTGTCCCTCAAGCTGCACAGTCTCTCATGTTTGCGCACTCTCTCTCTCTCTCGTTAGTGCACTCTCTCTCACACATCCACGCACACTTGCTCTCTCGCATTCATGCACACTCTTGCGTTCGTGCACACTCTCTTTCTCGTTCACACACACTCTCTTGCATTCACACACATTCACATTTGTGCACACGCTCTCTCACAGTCGAGTACACTCTCACTCCTGCATTAGCGTGCACTCTCCCTTGCTCACGTTTGTGCACACTCTGTCTCTCACATTTCCGCACAATGTCTCTCTCATGTTAACACACTGTCTCACTCGTGTTTGCCCACACTTTCTCCTCACATTCTCTCTCTTTCTCTCTTGCGTTTGCGCAGACTCTCTCTTATGTTGGCACACTCTCTCTCATGCGTTTAGGCACTCTCTCTCACATTCACACATTCTCTCTTGTGTTCATGCACTCTCTCGTGCTCGCACACACACACACTCTCACACTGACACACACTCTCCATCTCTCTCTTGCGCTTGCACACAATGTTCCTCTTGCACACACACTCATTCTCTGTCCCATTCACACACACTCCCCTCTCTCACATGCACACACTCTCTTTCTGTCACACGCTCACACACATTCTGTTCAATCTGACATCCAGGGATTCTTTAATGGAGCTTTAATATTTGAAAGTCCCAGTGTACTTTGTCATTCCATGTTCCTGTGTAACTGTGTGAGCATGTCTGTAACTGTGTGTGTGTGTGTCTGTGTGTGTGTGTATACCACCAGAGTCCTGCATTATTAGGTCCAATATGACTTTACTCCAGGTCTTAATAAATATTCAGCAATATTTTCCAGATCCTTATTCACAAATCGCAGAAAGCCAATGTGATGGTGTCGCCAAATTTGAAAAATGCTTTTGAGACATTTTCCCCTCTCCTGTGCTGACAGGATTCCAGAGCCATCACTGAAACCTTCTCTGCTCCGGCCCACCCCCCCAAGGTTAACATTGTCCCATTTAGTCTGGATTGTCTCTCTGCAGGCTAACATCCAAACACCATCACTTCCCACCTCACTGTAGGAGGCTGAGAAATGATCATGGACAAACTGTGAGGGGCTGTTTTAATCTACAAAGCCAGCACAAAGGATTCTGAAGGTGTCTGCCATCTTAGATATGTTGGCAGCCATTTCATGTTAGCCCAGCACTGACATTGACTTTACAAATAGGGAGAGGCAAGAAAGGGTGGGGAGTTGGGGAGTGTGTGTGTATCTGAGTGCAGTATAGATTCCCCAGAATGATAACTGGACAGGAAGGGGTCACTGGGGAGGGAGGGAAGTGAACGAAACGCAGGATTGTCTCCCTGGGATTTACCAGGATCAGAGGGAATAGATGTTTTTGGGACAATAATGACAACTGCTGGGATAGAGAAAGAGAAAGGTGTTTTGCTGCTTCTGGGTCTAGGATTAGAATCAATGTCTAAAACTCCAACAATACTCTGAAACAGTTTCAAGATTAAAATGAAGGAACAAAGCCTCCCATTTCTCTCTGTGATACTGCAAAGACTGTGTCTTACTCACTCACTCACTAAACCTGTCCAACTCCCTTCCCAGGCTTTCTGTGTCCGCCTTTACTGTCCCACATCACTTTGTATTATCAGTAACTGGAACACGGGATCCCATCATCTCAGTCATTCACAGAGACTGTGTCCAGCGCACTGTGGGTCCCAGCGAATAATTCACTCCCATCTGTTACTGTACAGCTCGTGTCTGTCTCAGAGTGAGCTCTGAAACATCTCCAGGACACTCCCATCCTGCCTCTGTGTGTGCCTGGCTCTGTATCTGTGTCTGTAACTCTCTCGCTATCTGCCTCAGAAATTAGTTTCCCTATTCCCTCAATCACACACTGAGGACACTGCAAAACTGCTCCATTCCCTCGAACCCAGTTTGAGATGACACTGAAGGCATGGAATGTGATTTATAAATGTCCATCCCTCAGTTACTTTGTGGGGTTGCAGTGTCAGGCCGTGATTTGGGTTAAATCCAGGCCAGGCCTCTTCCCCCAAGGACATTGGGTGACCATTTTGCTCTTTATGACAAACAGAGAAAGCCCTCAGCCCTCACAGGCCTATTTCACTGGAGTTCTTTGCTTCATATTCATTGGCCAACAACAGGAAGGAGGTCTCTCTGTGAGTGT
>NC_083438.1:25431459-25550212 GCF_020745735.1 Hemiscyllium ocellatum
CAGTGAGTCTGACTTCAGTGTGGGGCAAAGTCTTAGAGAGAATGGTAAGGGATAGATTTATGAACATTGGGTAGGAATAACTGATCAGGGATAGACTGCATCTTGGTTTTTTGTGAAGGGGCAGGTCGTGCCTCACAAACCTTATTGAGTTCTTTGAGAAGGTGACTAAGGAAGTGGACGAGGGTTTAAAGCGGTAGATGTTGTGTATATGGATTTTAGTAAGGCGTTCGATAGGGTTCCCCATGGTAGGCTAATGCTAAAACTTCGGAGGTATGGCATTGAGGATACATTAGAGGTTTGGATTAGGAATTGCTGGCTGGAAGGAGCAGAGGGTTGTAGTTGATGGATTATGTTCATCTTGGAGCGCTGTTACTAGCGGTGTACCACAAGGATCTGTTTTGGGACATTTGCTTTTTGTTATCTTTATAAATGATCTAGAGGAAGGACTTGAAAGCTGGTGTAAGCAAGTTTGCAGATGACACAAAAGTCGGTGGAGTTGTGGATAGTGAGGAAGGAAGTGGTAGGTTACAGCGGGATATAGATAAGTTGCAGAGCCTGGGCGGAAATGTGGCAAATGGAATTCAATGTAGCTAAGTGCGAAGTCGTTCACTTTGGTAGGAATAACAAGATGATGATTACTGGGCTAATGGTAGGAAACTTGGTAGTGTGGATGAGCAGAGGGATCTTGGTGTCCATTACACAGATCTCTGAAAGTTGCCACCCAGGTAAATAGTGCTGTGAGGAAGGCATATGGTGTACTGGGCTTTATTGCAGAGGAATTGAGTTCCGGAGTCCTGAGGTCATTGTTGCAGTTGTATAAGACTCTGGTGAGGCCTCATCTGGAGTATGTGTGCAGTTTTGGTCGCCATATATAGGAAGGATGTGGAAGCTTTAGAACGAGTGCAGAGGAGGTTTACCAGGATGTTGCCTGGAATGGTAGGAAAATCTTATGAGGAAAGGCTGAGGCACTTGGGGCTGTTTCTCATTGGAGAAGAGAGGTTTAGGGGAGATCTGATAGAAGTGTATAAGATGATTAGGGGTTTAGATAGGGTAGATACTAAGAACCTTTTACTGCTAATGGGTCAGGTGTTACTAGGGGACATAGCTTTTAAATTAAGGGGTGGTAGGTATAGGACAGATGTTAGGGGTAGATTCTTCACACAGCGGTTTGTGAGTTCATGGAATGCCCCTGCCCGTATCAGTGGTGAACTCTCCTTCTTTATGGTCATTTAAGCGGGCATTGGATAGGCATTTGGAAGTTATTGGGCTTGTATAGGTTAGGTAGGATTCGGTCGGCGCAACATCGAGGGCCGAAGGGCCTGTACTGCGCTGTATCCTTCTATGTTCTATGTAAATTGAGGCTTTGGTATAGAAAAAGAAGGAAACGTGTCCAGGGTCGACAGCAGAGATTGAGTCAATTGTAAAAGAGTATAAAGGCAGTAGGAGCACACTTAAGAGGGAAATCAGGAGGGCAAAAAGGGGACATGAGATAGCTGTGGCAAACAGGGTTAAGGAGAATCCAAAAAGATATTATGACTATATGAAGGACAAAAGGATAACGAGGAGAGAACAGTGTCCCATCAAGATCAGCAAGAGAGCCCACGTGTGGAACTGCAGGAGATGGGGGAAGATATTAAATGAGTATTCTGCATCAGGCATTGGTTAGACCACTTTTGGAATATTGCGTGCAATTCTGGTCTCCTTTCTATCAGAAGGATGTTGTGAAAGTTGCAATGGTTCAGAAAAGATTCACAAAGATGTTGCCCGGGATGGAGGATTTGAGCTACAGGAGAGGCTGAATAGGCTCGGGCTGTTTTCTCTGGAGCATCGAAGGCTGAGGGGTGACCTGATCGAGGTTTATATGATCATGAGGGGCATGGATAGGATATAAATAGACAAAGTCTCTTCTCTGGGGTGGGGGAGTCCGGAACTAGAGAAGCATAGGTTTAGGGTGAGAGGGAAAAGATTTAAAAGAGACCTAAAGGGCAACGTTTTCCCACAGAGGGTAGTACGTGTGTGGAATGAGCTGCCAGAGGAAGTGGTGGAGGCTGGTACAATTACAACATTTAAAAGGCATCTGGATGGGTATATGAACAGGTTTGGAGGGATATTGGCCGGGTGCTGGCAGGTGTACATATCTCTGACTCGATGACTCTACTTGGCATCAGCCTTCCCAGTAGAACACCACTGTGTATACCAGCCCCTCTTCCCTGCATTAGACCCAGAGCCTTGACATTTCAACTGCTCCTCCAAGTGCTTTTTAAAGATTATGAGATCAATACCCTCTCTGGTAGTACATTCCAGATTCCCACCACCCTCTGGGTGATAGTGCCACTCAAATCCCCTCGCACCCTCCTGCATTTCACCTTAAAATGAGACCCCCCTGCCTGTTATTGACCCTGTGATTAAGGGGAACTATTGCTTTGTATCCAGGCTGTCCGTGCCCCTCATACTCTTATACACCTCTATCAGGTTCCCCCCTCAATCCTCCATGCTCCAAAGAAAACAGCCCAAACTTAGCCAGCCTCTCTCCATCGCTGAACTGTTCCATGCCAGCCAACATCCTAGGCAATCTCCTCTGTACCCCATCTGGAGCAATCACAACAACATCCAAATGGCGGCACGGTGGCTCAGCGGTTGGCATTGCTGGTTCCCAGCACCAGGGACCTGGGTTCAATTCCTTGCCTTCGCAGAGAGTTCTCGAGCCCATCTGATCAGGTCGTGGGGGTTTACCCACTTTTATGCATTTTAAGACACCCAAGGCAAACACAACTAACAGATAAATCACATGAAGAAACAACCCCCACAATGCCTCAGGTAGGAGATGTTGTCAAGACAGATCGTACGGGTTTCTTGGTGAAGCCCTTCCCCACGCCACAGCTCCCTTCAGACGGTAGTGACACTGTGGAACACCAAATCCCTTGTAAACTTCAAAGGTTTGTCAAATTGGTCAGTTTTTGATGTCGTGAAGATGAGTCACATTAGACTCAATGTTAATGGTGTTTCTCTCTCCACAGATGCTGCCAGACCTGCTGAGTTTCTGCAATGCTTACTGTGTTTTTTTCAAGTTTTGATGATCCTATCTTGAAACTGTGGAGCGAATTCGATATTAATATGAACATTACACATGTTTATTGATGATGCATCAAACTCTTATCAATTCCGAACCACCATTTCTTGGCAGTATGCCTAATGGAACCATCGCGTGATAGAAGAACTGACTGTGTTGGTGTTATCAAATCTGGTCAAGTGAGCAGTGTAGGAGGGCTACCATGGAACAACACCAAACATTCCCCAAACAGGGAGTTAATTTACTAATGTCACAACACAGGGTTGCTCAACGGTAGGAGATCAACTCGCAATAGGCAGGATTAAGTAATCCTAAAAAGTCGTTCCACATTCCGTTGTGACTGGTGGTGGGCAATTAAATCATTGATTGGAGGATGTCATTAACTCCAACTTCACTGACTGGAGGATCCCAACCCATCAGGTCCAAAAGATCAGGCTGAAGCATCTGCAACATCTTCAGCCAGAAGTGCCAAATGGGTGATCCATCTCGGTCTCCCCAATGAGATTCCCAGCATCATGAACATCAGCCATTAGCCAATTCGATTCAGTCCCTGTGACATCAAGGAATGACTGAAGGCACAGGATATTGAAATGGTCATGGACCCATCTAACATGCCTGCAACAGCACTGGGACAAGATGCAATGCAGTACCAAAGCAAGAGTCCTGTGGAAAACCTTCCCAAACCATGACCGAGACAGTCAGGGAAAGCAAAAGAATTGGCATTCAATAAGCTATCAGCTCAACTCCAAGACACTCAACACACTGACTTGGAACCATACCACCATTCATACAGTCATGGAGTTGTACAGCACGGAAACAGATCCTTTGCTGTAACTCTTCCATCCCAACCAGATGTCCTAATTTAATGTAATCCCATTTCCCAGCATTGGGACCATATCTGTCTAAACCCTTCCTCTTCATGGACCCAGCCTTTTAAATGCTCCAATTGCACCAGCCACCAACCCCCCCTCTGGCAGCTCATTCTACACACACACGGTAAAGCTGCCCCTGAGTCCCTCTGAAATCTTTCCCCTCTCGCCTTAAAGCTTTGCCATTTGGTTTTGGACTCCCCTAACCTGGGAAAAAGATCTTGGAAATTCACCCAGATCATGTCACACATGATTTTATAAACTTTAACATCACCCCTCAGCCTCCGATGCTCCAAAGAAAGCAGCCCCAGCCTGTTCAGCCTCTCCCTGTAGCTCAAAGCCTCCACCCTGGCAACATCCTTGTGAGTATTGTCTGCATCCTTTCAAGTGTAATGACATCTTTCTGAAAGCAGGGACACTAGATTAATGGCAGTATTATAAAAATGGCCAAAGCAATGTCCTGTACTATCAGAATATGACATCACAACTCCTATACTCAATGCACTGACCTTTCAAACACCTTCTTCACCACCTGTCTATCTGCGACTCCACCTTCAATGAACTATGACCTTGTACCCCAAGGTCTCTCTTTCAGCAACGCTGGCAGGGCCCTATCATTAAGTGCATAGCTCCTGCACTGATTGGTCTGACCAAATGCAACACCTCACATTTACAGTCCCACAACAATGTAGTTGACTTTTAACAGCCCTTCATCAAATTAGGAATGGGTGATAAACACTGGTATTGCCAATGAAAAATTCCAAGTGGGATGTTTGTGTCAGATAATTAAAAGAGAATTTATC
The DNA here is from genome assembly GCF_020745735.1 of Hemiscyllium ocellatum. Lineage (NCBI taxonomy): Eukaryota > Metazoa > Chordata > Chondrichthyes > Orectolobiformes > Hemiscylliidae > Hemiscyllium > Hemiscyllium ocellatum. Next base: position 25,436,202 of record NC_083438.1, read on the forward strand.
ATTCAGGCTCTGAGATATTCGAGAGCTGATTTGCAGATCGACACATTCCTGACAGAGAATCGCACATCAGGGAGAACATCCAAAGAAGGAACAAATGTAGGCCACATGGCCTTCACGTTTGTTCTGCCTTCCACGAAGATCACAGCGGATCTGATTTTAACATCAACTCTACATTCCTGCACCTTCCCCAATAATCCCACCCACTCTTGGTCATTAAGAATCAGTCCACTTTTGCCTTAAAATATTTGAAGATTCTGCATCCACTGCCTGTTGAGGAAGGGAATTCCAAAGACTGTCACTCTCTGAGAGAAAAAATGTTTTCCCATCTCGGTTTCAAACAGGTGCTCACTTATTTTCAAACCGTCACCCCCGAAATCTAGATTCACCCACAAGAGGAAACATCCTTTCTACACACATCCTGTCAGGTCCCCTCAGGACGTTATATTGAGTCACACGTTCATAGAGATGTGCAGACCTTACGGTCCAACTTGTCCATGCCGACCAGATATCCAATCCAATCTAGTCCCACCTGCCAGCACCCGGCCCATATCCCTCCAAACCCCTTCCTATTCACGTACCCATCCAGATGCCTTTTAAATGTTGCAATCGGACTGGACTCCACCACTTCCTCTGGCAGCTCATACCATACACATACCACCCTCTGTGTGAAAACGATGCCCCTCAGGTCTATTTTATATCTTTCCCATTTCACTCTGAACCTCTGCCCTCTATTTCTGGACTCCCCAACCCAGGGAGAGACTTTGTCTATTTATCCATGCCCCTCATGATTTTAAAACCTCTACAAGGTCACCCCTCAGCCTCTGATGCTCCAGGGAAAATAGCCCCAGACTATTCGACTTCTCCCTGTAGCTCAAGTCCTCCAACCCTGGCAACATCCTTGTAAATCTTTTCTGAACCCTTTCAGGTTTCATAATATCCTTCTGATAGGAAGGAGACCAGAATTGCACGCAATATTCCAAAAGTGGCCAAACCAATATTCTGTACAGCAGCAACATGACCTCCTAACTCTGTACTCAATACTCTGACCAATAAAGGAAAGCATACCGAATGTCTTCTTCACTATCCTAACGACTTGCAACTCCATTTTCAAGGAGTTATTAACCTGCACTCCAAGGTCTCTTTGTTCAGCAACACTCCCCAAGAACTTACCACGAAGTCTATAAGTCCTGCTCAGGTTTCTTTCCCAAAATGCAGCACCTCACATTGTTCTAAATTAAACTCCATCTGCCACTTCTCAGCCCTTCGGCCCATCTGATCAAGATCCCTGTTTGAAATGATTCATTTCTGACCATTGGGAGAGGCTGAACTGGCTGTGGCTTTTTCTCCTGGAGCATTGAAGGCAGGGGTTTGACCTCATTCCATGGGGTCATGAGGGGCATGCATTGGGTGAGTGGCCAAGATCTTTATACCAGGGCAGGGGAGTCCAAACCAGAGGGAATAGGTTTAAAGTGAGAGAGGAAAGATAAAAGGGACCCCATGGGTAACTGTTTCATGCTGAAGGTGGTGCAGGTATGGAACGAGCAGCCAGAGGAAGTGTTGTAGGTGGGTAACATTTCAACATTTAAGTGGCAACTGGATGGGTCAATGAATATGAAGAATTGAGAGGGAGATGGGGCAAATGCTGGAAAATGGGACTACAGGACCATGGGATATCCGGTCAGCAAGGGTAAGTTGGACCAAAGAGTCTGTAACTCTATGGCTGTAAACTCCAGAGGATACAGACCCAGCCTGCCTTGCCTATCCTCATAAGGTGACCCACTCATTCCAGATATGAGTCGAGTAAGCCTTCACTGAGCTACTTCTAACGCATTCACATCTTTCTGTCAGTGCGGGGATCAAAACTGTGTTGTCAGAATCAAGGGTTCAATACTTATTGAGACTCTTACTTCAAAATGAATCTGAAAATTCCACAATTATTGCTCACCAACTGTGAATCTAACTAACGGAATCTGGAAATTGGTATTTGACCGTGAGCAGGGTCATTGAGCAAGGTATGATTGACAAACTGTATCTGAGTCAGTTTTTGTGAATGTGCGTCCCTGTACTGAGGCAGCAAAATCCGATCAATCGTTCAGCTACACGTTACTGAGGAAAGAAATGTGCTTTCAAAGATATTGGTCTCGTACTCATCAGGACAGAATCACAAGAAAGCCAAGTCTCAAAGAGAACACCAATTTAGACGAGATGTGGAGAGGGTGCTCGTGACAAATACACTGATTGGTCATGGCGAGGTGCTGGAGGATTCACCAGAGAGCAGTTAACTGTAAAGCTTTTGTTTAAATTTGAATCAGGCCAATCGATTCTGTTTGGTCAATGCACCCAGGGTTGGAAGATATAGGAGTAGGAGCAGTCCATTCAGCCCCTCAAGCCTGGTCCACCAGACAATACGATCGTGGCTGTTCTCATCTCAACTTCAACACCACTTTCCTGCCTGGTCTCCAAAGCCCTTTAACCTGTTACTCATTAAAAATGTGTCTATCTCCTCCTTAAATTTATTCAGTGTCCCAGCATTCATTGCACTCTGGGGTACTGAATGCCACAGAATCATAACCCTTTTGACAGAAGTAAATCCTCCTGTTCTCTGTTGTACATTTGCTGCCATTTACCCTGAAACTGTAACCTAGATTGCCACACACGGGAAAATATCTACACCACGTTGACTTTATCAGTCTCCTTTTGCATCTTAACTACCTCAATTCGATTACTTCAAGTCCTTCCAAACTCGTGTGAACCTGGGCCTTAACTGCTCAATATCGCCTCAGAGGACAAATCTTTCATCTCTGGAATTATCTGGAGAACGTTCTCCAAAATGCCTCCAATACAATGGCATCCTGTCCTGTCCAAATTCCATTGGCTGTGACCACAGAGGAAGTTTCCAGAAGATTGATTAATCGTGTGATTTACTTCACAAGTAATTTGACAGGAATAATAATTAGGTCAGTTGAGATGTGTGTAACATCATGAGTCATGGTTCTGTCTCAATATAAAGCAGACACCAAGTGAGTATCTGCAGTGAGGAGTGGACAGCTGTGATCAGGAAGACAGCAGCAGCTCAATAACAGACAGAAGTGACTGACCTGTGTCTCTGACAGACCCCATCGAAGCTTGACAATGAAGTTGGTTCTTGCTTTCACCATTATCTGCTTGTGCATTGCTCACGGTAAGTCTGTTCTGTTTTCATTTATTTTTGGGATTTCTCTGATGTTGCACTCCATCCTCAATTACCCCCAAGACACTGAAGTGTCCAACAAGTAGTTATTTACGCTCAGATGGGGACACCAATACCCATTCCCATCCTGGAATCAGTTTGCTAACCAATCAATGGTTACACACTGATATATCATTGAACCCTTACAGTGCAGAAAGACGACATTCGGCCCATCGAGTCCCACACTGACTCTCCGAAGAGCATCCCACCTACACCCAGCCCTGCTCCAGTATCCCTGTAACCCAGCATTTCCAATGGCTAATCCACCTAGTGTGCACCTCCCTAGACACTGTGGCCAATTTAGCATGGTCAATCCACCCAGTCTTCATATCTTTGGTATGTAGGAGGAAACCGGAGCACCTGAGGTGTTAACACAGACATGGAGAGAACATGCAAACTCCACACAGACAATCACTGCAGTCACTGTGCCACCCCAAATGTCTTTCCCTCAAATCAAAAGTTCCCAAGGAACTCCACAGAAGGAGAATGAAAAGAAAAGGGTAACTCCCGAGTTCTCAAGAGATCTGTGGTCAGATGTTTCAAAGCTTAGTCTTAATAGTTGTAGTCTCCTGCCCCATTACAATCTCAGAGTCTAATCCTACACCATGATCAAGAAAGCACATTAATCATTCATTCCTCAATCAGCAATGTAGAATGATTCAGTGCAAACCTCAAAGTCAACTCTCGCTGAGAAATGAGGGAGTGTTTTGAGAACAAAGACCAAGAAACAATGTGAGAGAACTGAAACCAGTCCCAGATCCTCATTTGACTTTCACTGCAGAACATGTCCAGGCTTTGGAACTAGTTTGTATATTGTGCCGAAGAATTTAATTACATGTCACTTAAAACATCCACTGCATCAATTCATAATGGAGTTCTACTGTCAATGAAGCTTGTCTCTGGCATTGCAAAGATTTTTTTTAACCAAAGTGTTTTCTTTGTTTCTCCCCTTTTCTTTGCTTATGTGATGTCTCAACTACAATGATGTCAACGAACACACCAGCTGCAAATGCTCGCAGCGTGATGAAGGCAATGGAATCCAATGTGGCACCTTCAAATCTGCAATCTGTCCTGAATCCTTTAAACGAATCTACTGACTCCGATACTACTGACACCATTCTGCTGACACCGGTTCTACTGACTCCGATGCTACTGACACCGATTCAACGAGTGAGAGTGATGATTCCGATGAAGCCCTTCCACCCGTTCCACCCATTACTTGGTAACATATCAAATTGAAGAGGTGACAGGGTTGGAGTCGAGTCTGTTCCAGCCAGTAACCATTGCTGAGTTGGGACAGCTAGACTCTTGGAAGGAGCAATACAAAGCTGTATTGGTTTCTAACTCTTAATTGGCTGTGCAACTGTCTTAATCTAGCAATTATATTCTTCATGTATGAATGCAATCTATAAGGGTGATGAGGTGTATTCTGGCTTCGACTGTGTATTGATCTGGATGGCAGAACCTTCAGTAATACTGTTATGCCTTATAAACCGGCTTGTAGCAACTTAAAGCCATAATGAGATGGGCAGACCTGCAGGGGCTGGGTGACATCACTGTGATAGTGGGCAGGTGAACCCTGTTCACATTGACATACCAGGGAGTGGGCACGAGTGCCTCAGCTGTGCGGTGAAATGTCCACAGATACTGAAATGGATAGACTCAGGGAAAACAGCTCAGTTCAAGTCCCACCTGTCCCTGTTGTATCTGAAGAGTTTAATTCAAAATCTCCACAGCAAATGTCGTTCTGTTAATGTCAGTCTGAACGTTGCTTTTCTTGCTTCAACTTGTTCTTCCATTCTCTTAATAAAGCATCAATGATCACGAATATCATCGTGTTGTTCATACTTTGATGAAGTTTTGACCTTACCTCAAATGGTTTACAATAATTTCTTAATTTGTTCTTTTCTTTTTTGTTTGCACTCATATTGTCAAATGAAACGGGGGGTTTGTTGGTTAACAAGGAAGGAGGTGTTGCCCCTTCAAGGGACCATAGCTGTCTCTCTATCTGAGCGAGGGGAAACAATCAGAAATAATTAGCCCCACCCCACATCAGTGTCTGGGTCAAGACTGGGAGTCAGACCTGCCTAAACTGGCACAGTTGGGACAGGGATTGAAACGGTGTTGTTGGCATCAGTCTGCACAGCAATCCAGCCACCATACTGCTTTCTCAGTAAAAGAGGAGCTGGATTCGCTCAGAATTGCACTGGCCTGAATTTCCGGGTCTCTGGATGGTCAGGCATCTGACTCATGGTGAGAGATGTTGTTGCGATATCGCCAAAGAAGGGTGCATTCACCAGCGCAGACCTCCTGACACATGGGAATTGTGCAGGAAGTTTAAACATCAAACAGACACAAACTGCAGGTGTTTGCAGAAAGGGCTCTGAAGGATAGTCAGAGACATTGACAAGTAACAGAAGGTTCAGCTGGATAGCTATAACTAGGGAATAAAAATAAGCTTGTCTGACTATTGTTTCATGGCTGACACTCTGATCACTCACACTGAACACTCCAGCCCCAACATTCTCCTTGACCACACAGTCATTCCAGCCCCCACCCCCAACACCCTCCACTAGTCACCTGACACTGCAGCTCAACCTCCCTGGTACCTGGAGGAGCCCAGACTGCACCCCTACAAATCTAACCATGATGGAATGACACAACCACCTCCCCTGTGAGAGGTGACTAGCCCCACAACCTAACTGACTCACTCCAGACGGACCTGACCAGCCCCAGTCAGAACTAAGCCTCCCAGCCTGAGTGTCCACTGAGCACCTCACCTACCTGTCACTCCATCCACCCATCCCCTCACCTACCTCTCAGCTCAGCCACCCAACTGGCCCTTGACCTTACCCCCAAATCACCCCCAACAGCCTCCACACAGACCAACTCACTCAGCTATCAGCCCCCCGCCCTACCCCCTGACAGATTTATTCATTGAATCCCTACAATGCAGATCGAGGACATTTGGCCCATCAGCTCTGTGCCGACCCTCCAAAGAGCACACCATCTCCCAATCCTATCCCCAGCATCTGCCATGGCTAATCCACCCGAATCGGCACATCCCTGGAGATATGGGGCAACTTAGCATGGCTAATCCACCCTAACCTGCCCATCCTGGACAGCGTGGGGCAATTTACCATGGCTAATCCACCCTGACCTGCACATCTTTGGATTGTGGGAGGAAACCAGAGCACCTGGAGAAAACCCACACAGACACGGGGGAGAATGTGCAAACTCCACACAGTCACAGATTGTCTACCACTTCAATCCCATTGATTAGATTCCAGTCAGTAACTCACTCCCAGGTACCTGTTATACCAGATATAACCCACCCCAAACTCCTCGAATAGATTCCAGTCAGTAACTCACTCCTGGGTACCTGTTATACCAGATATAACCCACCCCAAACTCCTCGAATAGATTCCAGTCGGTAACTCACTCCCAGGTACCTGTTATTCCATGTGGAAACCACCTCAAACCCCTTGATTAGATTACATCTGTAACTCACTCCCAGGTACCTGTTATACAATATATAAACTATCCCAAACTCCTCGATTAGATTCCAGTCTGCAACTGGTGCATTCACCAGCAGAGACCTCCTGACACATGGGAAGTGTGCAGGAAGTTTAAACATCAAATACAGACAAACTGCAGGTGTTTGCAGAAAAGGCTCCACTTTCCTCCCGCAGTCCAAAGATGTGCACGTCAGGGTGGATTGGCCATGTTAAATTCCAGTCTGTAGCTCACTCCCAGGTAGCTGTTCTACCAGATATAAACCACCTCGAACCCCTTCATTAGATTCCAGTCTGTAACTCACTCCCAGATACCTGTTATTCTTTATATAAACCACCTCAAACTTCACAATTAGATTTCAGAATCGGACAATGTTTTACTGACTCACTTACCATCTCTGCATCGAAATATCCTTCGCACAAACCCAATCCTTTGGTCAGTGCGTGTGTCTCTGTCTGTTACTCTCTCCAATCCCAGAGGATCTGCAAACTGCCACATCCAACTGTTCGCCTTTTTGAGTTGGTTCATGATGTCCATGATCCCTGTACAATCCCAGGAAGGCTTCCTCATTTCCCATCTCCCATCCCTTGGGATTAACTGGCAAATCATAAGGTGTTCTCCAAATATTTGGTGACACCATCGCATTAGCTTTCTGTGATCTATATACACGGATCCAGAAAGTCATGTTTCATGTCATAATAAATACCAGATGAAAAGTTTTAATTACCCAATAAGACAGGACCCGAGTGACACTGACACTCGCGCGCACACACACAGAGTCACCTGCATGTGTGAGAGTAGGTGCAGGAGAGACTGTGAGAGAGTGTGAGAGAGTGAGTGTGATCATCGAGCGCAATTCTCTAATCCCATCCTCCCCCTCATGTCCCTTGGTTCGTTTAGACACAAAAACGAAAGCAAGATCATTTATGAGAGAGGGGGAAAGAGAGAGAGAGAGAGATAGAGAAAGAGAGATTGTGTGCAAGAGTGCGATAGTGAGATTGTACCTGAGAGAGACTGACCTCCCCCTGACACCAAGGGGCTCCTCTATCACACACCGCAATGAAATCAGACGCTGTGTTCAGGAGCAGGACATGGCCCGTGGAATTAGAACGTCTGTTCATGAGGACATTCAGATCCAGGAATCCATCAGAGAATGACAGCAGAACAGAGAGAATCAAACAAAGAACTAGGTGCTAAATTTGTGGAAGAGTACAGTTCCAGTTGAGAATACAGAGCCAGTGATATACCGACCCTGTTGTAGCACAGTCGAGAGTCTGTGTCTGGGTGTGGGATACGTTTGATGGAGACAGTTTAAACTGAGTTGAACTCTGTGTCTCTGCTTGGGGAATGCCTGTCCTTCACATTTCTGACTGCGACATCATCCAGAATTGCACACAATATTCCAAAAGTGACCGAACCAATGTCCTGTACAGCCGCAATGTGACCTCCCAACCCCTATACTCAATACTCTGACCAATAATGGACAGCATACCAAATGCCTTCTTCACTATCCTATCTGCTTGTGACTCCACTTTCCAGGAGCTATAAAGCTGCATGCCAAGGTCTCTTGGTTCAGCAACACTCCCCTCGACCTGACCATTAAGTGTATAACACCTTGATTTGCCTTTCCAAATGCAGCACCTCACATTGATCTAAATTAAACTCCACCTGCCACTCCTTGACCCATCGGCCCCTCTGATCAAGATTCCGTTGTACTCTGGGCTAACCTTCTTCACTGTCTACTGCACCTCCAATTCTGGTGTCATCTGCAAACTTACTAACTATACCTCCTGCATTCACACCCAAACCATTTATATAAGTGATAAAAAGCAGTGGACCCAGCACTGATCCTTGTGGCACACCACTGGTCACAGGCCTCCACTCTGAAAACACAGTAAACACTGATGCAAAATACTCATTTAATATCTACCCCCATCTCCTGCAGTACCACTCATAGGCTGCCCTGCTGATCTTTGAGGAGCCCTATTGTCTCCCTAGTTTGCCTTTTGTCATTAATGTATTGATACAATCCCTTGGGAATTCTCCTTAACCCTATTTGCCAAATCTATCTCATGTCCCCTTTTTGCCCTCCTGATTTCCCTCTTCAGGATACTCCTGCTGCCATTATACTCTTCCAAGAATTAACTCGATTTCTGCTATCTATCCCTGACATGTGTTTCTTTTCTAAACCAAAACCTCAATATCTCCCATCATCCAGCTTTCCCTATACCTTACCTTTCCTCACCATTCTCCCGAACAGCAACATATTCTCCCTGGACTCTCGTCGCCTCATTTTTGAAGGCTTCCCATTTTCCAGCCATCCCTTTATCTGCAAATCATCCCTCCCCCATCTCCCACACTGAACCTTTGAATGTTCTTGCCTAATACCGTCAAAATTGGCCTTCCTCCCAATTGGAACTTTGACTTTTAGATCCAGTCTATCCTTTTCCATCGTTGTTTTAAAACTAATATAATTATAGAATTATGTTCGCTGGCCCCAAAGTGCTCCCCCACTGACACTTCGATTTCCTGCTGAATAAGGGTATAGTACATGAGTGTGGTGCTGGAAAAGCTCAGCAGGTCTGTCAGCATCCGAAGGGCAGGAGAATTGCCTTTTCAGGTGTAATCCATTCATCAGGAAAGTGAAATGTCCGAAACGTCGATTCTCCTGCTCCTTGGATGCTGCCTGACCTGCTGTGCTTTTCCAGCACCACACTCTCGACTCTGATCTCCAGCATCTTCAGTCCTCACTTTCACCTGCAGTCTATAATACAATCCCAATAAGGTGATCATCCATTTCTCATTTCTCAGTTCCACCCAAATAACTTCATTCCATGGATTCTCAGGAATATCCTGCCCAAGTACAGCCGTGATATTATCCCTGATCAACAATGCCATTCCCTCCCCTGTCTTGCCCCACCTTCCTATCCTGCCCTATTGGATTGGTATCAGGGAACATTAAGCTGCCAGTCCTGTCCATCCCTGAACCACGTCTCTGTAATCACTGTGATATCCCAGCCCCATGTTCCTAACCATGCCCTGAGTTCATCCACCTTCCCTGTTAGTCCCCTTACATTGAAATAATGCTTGTCCTCCTATTTCCTGACACTATCATTGGGTTAACTCTCTGACATATGTGTACAAGATCAGCTGAACCCCCTAGACATTAATTTCAGGTTTTCTCACCACTTTAAACAGAAGCGTTCTGCTTTTTCTATTCTTCCTGCAGATCTGAACCTGCCCTCCCTCAGGGACAAAACCTCCCTGGGTCTGAATGTGTGAAAGTGTGGAGGATAACTCCCTGGATATATTCAGGAAAGAGCCTGATGATCCTTTTCCAGATTAAAGACATCACGGAGTATGGAGAGAAAGTGGCGTCGAGATAGAGGATCAGCCGTCATCGTACTGAATGGGAGAGCAGGGTCAGAGGGGCTGAATGGCCTCCTCCTGCTCCTGGTTTCTCTGTTTCAGTTCAATGTCCTCCAGAACATCACACCCTGAGAACTCTCTGGGACTGTATCAGGGAAGCACCACAGTCTCTGTTTTCAGTCAGACATTGCTCCATCTTGAGAATGGGATGTGTGTTTGCAGAGGCTGTTTACACTCGGTCTGGGGAGGGACATGGTCCCCAGGATTCCTGATGGTGTCTCAGTAAAACCCTCACAGCAAGGCCTTCCTTGCTCTTTACCCTCTGCCATGGGGATCCCATGAAGATTGATGGGAGACAGTGTCAGTGGAATGCTCAGGGTCTAATTCCTTCACGTGGATGAGAGAAGGTCTCCAATTGGGACCGAGAGAAACATTGATGCCTGTGGGACTAAAGGGTCAGTGACAGAACGGATACACCATCGGCTCAGAGACAGAATACAGGGCAGAGGTTAATGCGGCTTTCAGATTGGAGGGAGCTCCAGGCTCAGACACGTTTGGAACTGTTTGCAGCAAAACAGAATTGGTCCCTGGTCAAGTTTCACTGCAGGCTGTAGTAACCTGATGCCTTTTCCTCACTCTCTTCCTCCAATCCCTGGTAAGATCTGCTCCTGCATTATTTGTCCTCCTAACTGCACCAGCCTGTTCAATTAAGACCAGAAGACATAGGGGTGGAAGTAAGGCCATTCAGCCCATTGAGGGCACTCCGCCATTTAATCATGGCTGATGGGCATTTCAACTCCACTGACCCGCACTCTCCCCATAGCCCTTCATTCCTTGAGAGATCAAGAATTTATCAATCTCTGCCTTGGAGAGATGTCCCAGCCTCCACTGCACTCCATGGCAATGAATTCCACAGATCACCACTCTCTGGCTGAAGAAAAGTCTCCTCATTTCCTTTCTAAATTGACCCCCTGTAATTCTAAAGGCTGTGCCCATGGGTCCTAGTCTCCCCTCCGAACGGAAACAGCTTCCCAGTGTCCACCCGTTCTAAGCCATGCATTATCTTGTAAGTTTCTCTTCGATCTCCCCTCAACATTCAAAACTCTAATGAATACAATCCCATGATCCTCAGCCATTCATCGTGTGTTCGGTCTACCATTCCTGGGATCATCCGTGTGAATCTCCACTGGACACGTTCCAGTGCCAGTATGTCCTTCCTGAGGTGTGGGTCCCAAAATTGGACACAGTATTCTAAATGGGACCTAACTAGAACTTTATGAAATCTCAGAAGCTGCTTTTACATTCCAACCCTCCTGAGATAAATGACAACATTACATTCACTTCCTTAATCACGGACTCCACCTTCCAGTTGACCGTTAGAGAATCCTGGGCGAGCACTCCCAGATCCCTTTGTACTTCAGCTTCATTGCTGGGCTTTGTCTCTGAAGTTGAAAAACCCCGTACCTCCTCTTCACAATTTACTTTCCAATCAATCTGTGTCAAATCTGTTTCACAATCTAAGCCTGTCCTGATCTGGTGCCATTTGGAAATCAAAATACCCTTCAGTCCCTTCCTGACTCGGTTTAGGAAAACTGGTTAAGTCACTTTTTAGATTAGAATTAGTCTAAACATTGTGGCACAGACAGGGAACACAGAGGGCGAACACCTTCAACATCTTAACATCTTATCTGGGCTGATAGCAATTGTTCCAGTTAACCTGAGAATGTAACTTTTAAAACAATTTTGTGATTTACATGTGAAACAAGTGAAACGATCACGGTCATTCTCACAGATGGGAGACTTAAACAATCGAGGTATTTTTCAATGAGTAATTTCAGTCACATCACACTGTAAACTTTTGCTATAAATTCTGTGTTTTACAACTGTGTACTCCACAACCACCTGATGAAGGAGCAGCGCTCCGAAAGCTAGTGCTTCCAATTAAACCTGTTGGACTATAACCTGGTGTTGTGTGATTTTTAACTTTGTACGCCCCAGTCCAACACCGGCATCTCCAAATCAGGGTAAAGTGGGAGACTGGGGAAGGCAGAGAGCAGTGGGATCTTGCTGTACTCTTGGTGTCACTGATGTATTTTATTTCAAATTGATTTTTATTTCCCTCTCAGTCTGTTCCCCCCACCCCGAGGAGGGGTTTGGATCCAGGAGCTGAAATTCAGGACGGTGCAGAGACAGAGGGAATCAAATCATTTCTGCCCCGAGGAATCATCAGACCAGAGCCAGAGAGAGAGAGAGAGAGAGTGAGAGAGAGAGAGAGAGAATAATCAGAAACTGTCCCATCTCCTTGTTCAGTCACACACACACACACACACAGACACACAGACACACATCGGGGAAAGGAATTGCGGAGTTCAGGCCGTCTCTGGGATTTTTCTCACAAGGACCGAGTTCGGGGCTGGGGTGGGCACAAAGGGACAAAAAGATGGAGAGGGAGTTGCTGCACAGTCTGATCCCACAGATGTCACTGCCTCCCTCTCTCACTCCAGCTCCCATCTCTACCTCTGTGTTCCCAACTCTCTCTCTGTCTATCCCACAACATTCCTTTAATCCCCATCCTTCCCAACTCCACCCTGTTCACATTCCCCTGTACATTCCCCTCCTACAGATCTCTGGGCCCTCCCTTGTTCCCAGGAACTGTTGAAATGTTCAATCTGCACCTTTCCCTCCCCACCCCCACCTCTCCCTGTCAGCCCTGTGGGATCTTGCTGTTCCTGCCTGAGGATTATTCTATCTGTTTAATACCATCACCCCCTCGTCCTCTCTCATGAGCTGTCTGTTGTATCTCTCTCTCTCTCTCTCTCTCGCTCTGGCTTTCTCTCCCTCCCTGTGTCTGCCCTTTTCTCTCTCTCACCCTCTGGCCTTATGTCTTTCCCCTGGGTGTTTTGTTCTCTCTCTCTGTCCTGTTCTCTCCCTGGGTTTTACACTCTCTCTGGTCTGCCCTCTGTTTCTCTCCCGGGAAGTTCATTCCGTGGGATCTTTCTCTGTCCTTTGCTGGCTCTGCCTCGGTGTTTCTCTCTCTCTCTCTTCCCCAGCAGCTCTGTCCCCTGCAATGGCATAAACCATTGCATGAAGAGACACACAGTCAAAAGGCCAGTCAGTCAGTGCACATCCTCCCTCTGACCCCACCCCCTTCAGCCCAGGGGCTAGGACTTAGTGAGGGGGTAAAAGGGGTGGGCAATTGTGGACAATGGAGACCCATGGGGGCATTTATATCCAGTGGGAACGGCGAGCAGGGCATATTGGTACAGGGGCAGTTTGAGGGAGGGGCAATTAGAGCAGGACAAGGTGTTAAGGGGGCAAAATGTTTGGGGGAAAGTGCAAGAGTTGGGTTAGGGGAAGGGCGAAAAGTCCAGGGACAGGCAGAAATGCAGGGGCAGGAAAATGGGGATGGGGTTAGGGTGGTGGAAGTTGCTGAGTTGGGGCAGGTACAAAACCTGGGGAGAGCAGAAAAAAAGGGGGAAACAAAATGAGTATAATGATATTCCCCTTCTTCCCCACTACCCCCCCGCCCCTCATTTTTGACTCTGCCCTCAGTTCTGAGCACAATTGGCAGGGGGCAACATTATTGGGGGGCAAAACAGAGACATACAATAGTGGGCACAGGGGTGGCATAAAATATGGGGGAGGGGGAACGGAGGGAGTGTCTATTGGGGAGGTTAGTGGTGGGAGGGGAATAAAGCTACACTGGGAGGGGGCATTTAGACAGGAGGCCGTGCTGGGGTTGGGAGGTATTTATTGGGGGGGTGGCACAGATACAATACCGTAATTGGGGGGAATATTTGGGGAAGGGTCAGACTGTGCGGGGGAATCAGATAAAGCCCCTTTCTCAGAGAGGGGAGAGGTGACGGGAGACTGGGATCTTGCTGTGCCCCCCCACGGCCAGCCTCCTCACATGCTGTCTGTGTGGGTTGGTCAGGATGGGGGGTAACAGGGAGAAGAAGTGCCCACAGGAAGCGATGATTTGATGGGGGGGCTATTTGGGGGCAAGCCCTGAGGAGAACAGGACAGGACCCCTCTCACTTCAGGAGGGGCTAGGCACGCTGGGCCGAATGTCCTCTTCCTGGGGTGTGAGGGAATCTGGGACTGGGATCTTGCTGTACGTCGATGGTGTTGGGGGCGGGGTGCACTCACAGGCCACTTAGACTCATTTACCCAAAGCCCAGGGGTGGGGCTCAGCAGGGGGAAGGGAGGGGGTATAGAGGACATGGAGGGTGGGGGGATAATGGAAGGGAGGGTCATGGACAAAAAGAGGCTTACACTCTGGGGGGGGGTGGAGGCAAAATGCAGGGGGTGACAAATGCGGAAGGGGGTCATATAATTGGTGCAGGGGCCAAAACTTGGGAAGGGGCATAAAATCAGAGGAGGGGTTACAAAATGAGGGCACAGGCCCAGTATTGATCCTTAACCCCCCCCCCTCCTTCCAGATCTGGGTGCCAATCAGGAGGGGAGCAAAACATGAGGTGGGGATACGATTTGGGGAGGGGTGAAGGATTGCGAGATGCTAAATTGTGGGCACTTCAGGATCAGGGGAGAAACTAGGGGAGGGGGGAATTTGATTTGGGGGTGGTGGTGAGGAGTGTTTTGGCAGGCGGGATGTGGAGGGGTGTAAAGGTACACGGGGGGGGGAAGGAGGGGGAAATAAGACATTGGCATGGGGGGTATTGGGTGAGGGGCTGCCAAATGGGGGGGACAGACAACATCTTAGTGGGGGGGGGGGTGGGTCAGAAATATTTGGTGCAAACTGAGGAGCAGGAGGTGATGGGTAAAGCCCCTCCCTCAGTGTTTGGTGGGGGGGGGTGGAGAAAGAGGGTGCTACAGGGAACAGCTGGAGATGGGATCTTGCTGTGCCGACCGCTCTCAGTCAAAAGGTCAGAGAGAGTGTCTGCTCTCTGGGTGGGGCCACAGTGGGGTATCAGGGATGAGAGTTCTCTGTCAGGAGTGGGGGGGAGTTCAATGAGAGGCCTTTCAGGGGCAAGACCTGAAGGGAGTCCGGGGGTGGGGGCAGGACATGGGGCATTTAATGGGGGGGCGGAGATAGACACGATGGGCTGAATGTCCACCTGGGATTGTGGGACTGGGATCTTGCTATGCAGCAAATGGGGATGGGGGCGCGGTCCATAAGGACTTATGTACCCCTCCCACACCCCGGCCCAGGGGAGAGCTCAGCAAGGGGGGGTGGGAGGGTATCTCTGACATAAATAGCCCCTTTCCCAATATCTCCCAGCCACTGACACACTTGGAGGACAAGCACAGGGGGCAGACAGAGAGAGACACACACACACACACACACACACACACACACACAGAAAGAGAGAGAGACACACACACAGAACACACAGAAAGAGACACACACACACACACACAGAAAGACATACAGAGAGAGAGAGAGACACACACAGAGAAAGAGAGAGACTCACACAGAGAAAGAGAGAGAGAGAGACACACACACACACACAAAGAGACACACACACACACACAGAGACACACACACACACAGAAAGAGACACACACACACAGAAAGAGAGAGAGACACACACACACACAGAACACAGAGAAAAAGAGACACACACACAGAACACAGAGAGAGAGAGAGACAGACACACAGACAGAGAGAGATAGTGAAACAGAGATAGACATGGGAAAGGAAAGAGAGATGGAAGGGAAAAGAGAGGTAGAAACACAGATGAGGCAAGGAGAGACATGGAGAGGGGAAGGAGAACATCTTCACCATTCCAGCTGGTCCCAGCTCCCTCTCCATGGTCTCTGTCTCTGTCTCTCTCTCTCTCTCTCTCTGTGCATGTGTCCCCCATCAGGGACAGAGCCTGGTCCCAGCTCCCTCTCCATGGTCTCTGTCTCTGTCTCTCTCTCTCTCTCTGTGCATGTGTCCCCCATCAGGGACAGAGCCTGGTCCCAGCACCCTCTCCATGGTCTCTGTCTCTGTCTCTGTCTCTCTCTCTGTGTGCATGTGTCCCCCCTCAGGGACAGAGCCTGGTCCCAGCTCCCTCTCCATGGTCTCTGTCTCTGTCTCTCTCTCTCTCTCTCTCTCTCTGTGCATGTGTCCCCCATCAGGGACAGAGCCTGGTCCCAGCTCCCTCTCCATGGTCTCTATCTCTCTCTCTGGGGAAGCTTTAAGATCCAAAACAGGATGACATTCAAACACAACCCACATTTTCACAGACAGAGCAAGAGAGACAGTAAAACCCTAATACCCCCCCTTGGTCACTCCACACGGCAAAAGGCTCACGGCTGCCTGAGCCAGGTTTAAATACGTCTCCCTCCCTCCATGTCTGTCACTCAAATCCCATCTCCTCCCAAATCCCAGCTCATCCAGTCAGCTCCCAGTTCCATTACCTGGAACACACCTCCCACAGGTCACAGGTATGGAACACACCAACCGTCATCTTTGTGGATTTGAGGGGGGTGGGGCCTGGGAGAAAGCAGCAGGGTTAGACCAGGGCTGTCCCACTCTGTCCCTGTCCTTACCCCCATCTCCTGTCACTGGACCCAGCCTGGGAATACACACAGACACAAAGCTGCAGATTCAAACCCTGGGCAGCCCCTGGGCACACACTCACAACACAAACTGACACAAGACATTTGCACAACTTCACCCACATTCTTTGTACAAACTGATGCCACATTTTTGCCCAGATCTGCACAGGCTTTTTCTCAAATTAAAGAGTTTGCACAGATTGATTCACATTTTTTACCCAAATGAACACACTTTTATTCCACAGATTAACACAAGATTGTTTACACAGGTTACTGAGACTCCACTGAACCTGCAAGCTTTGAGTTTTACCCAATTGTGGGTACACCTTCTTCCAGTTTGTTCCTTTTATTTGGCCATTTTTTGGGGGTCACCTAGTGAAACTGGGCATTAAACTTGGGGTGGCACGGTGGCTCAGTGGTTAGCACTGCTGCCTCACAGCATCAGGAACCCGGGTTTGATTCCCACCTCGGGGTGACTGTCTGTGTGGAGTTTGCACATTCTCCCCGTGTCTGTGTGGGGTTTCCTCTGGGTGCTCCAGTTTCCTCCCACAGTCCTGGTGAATTAACACATAGTGTTAGGTGCATTAGTTGGGGTAAATATAGGGTCGGGAAATGAGCCTGAATGGGTTAGTGTTCAGAGAGTCGGTGTGGATTTGTTGGTCTGAAGGGCCTGTTTCCATACTGTAGGAGATTCCCTAATTAGAATCTAATCTAAATATTCATGAAGAGAATTTCCATAAACAACGACACAGCAGAGCTGGTGTACTGCAGATCAATGAGAAGTTGATGAGCTACAGGTGCCCTCTGCTGCTCATCAGAAACCCTGCAGTTCCCAACACGACCCGCTTGGAGGACAAGAGCCATTTCACATCTGTTTCCCTCCATCTGCTACTGTCGCTGGAATTGGTCAATACAGAGCTAAAAACACACATCGATTTGTGTCCAACAATATCTGATCTGTCTCCCCGACCAGGAAATGGTCTCACTCAGCGTGGCAGGGCCATTCCCCAGAACAGGCCAAGTTTCTGGTTCAAGGCACATGGGTCATCCCTGATCAACCAGAAATTGCTTTGGGATGTCATAGAGTCATAGAGATGTACAGCATGGAAACATGCTTCGGTCTAACCCATCCATGCCGACCAGATATCCCAACCCAATCTAGTCCCACCTGCCAGCACCCGGCCCATATCCCTCCAAACCCGTCCTATTTATATACCCATCCAAATGCCTCTTAAATGTTGCAATTGTACCAGCCTCCACCACTTCCTCTGGCAGCTCATTCCATACACGTACCACCCACTGCGTGAAAATGTTGCCCCTTAGGTCCCTTTTATATCTTTCCCCTCTCACCGTAAACCTACGCCCTCTAGTTCTGGACTCCCCGACCCCAGGGAAAAGACTTTGCCTATTTATCCTATCCATGCCCTTATAATTTTGTAAACCTCTATAAGGTCACCCCTCAGCCTCTGACAGTCCAGGGAAAACAGCCCCAGCCTATTCAACCTCTCCCTATAGCTCAGATCCTCCAACCCTGGAAACACACTTGTAAATCTTTTCTGAACCCTTTCAAGTTTCACAACAGCTTTCCGATAGGAAGGAGACCAGAATTGCACGCAATATTCCAACAATGGCCTAACCAATGTCCTGTACAGCCGCAACATGACCTCCCAACTCCTGTACTCAATACTCTGACCAATAAAGGAAAGCATACCAAAAGCCTTCTTCACTATCCTATCTACCTGCGACTCCACTTTCAAGGAGCTATGAACCTGCACTCCAAGATCTCTTTATTCAGCAACACTCCCTAGGACCTTACCATGAAGTGTATAAGTCCTGCTAAGATTTGCTTTCCCAAAATGCAGCACCTCGCATTTATCTGAATTAAACTCCATCTGCCACTTCTCAGCCCATTGGCCCATCCGGTCAAGATCCTGCTGTAATCTGAGGTAACCCTCATGTGTGTCATGTGGGTTTTATTTTAAAACTCAGACAGAAACCCATTTTGTCAGGGACCTTCCACGAATTGGGATCGATTGACAAGCCTTAAGGAGTGTGTGCCAAAGCATTGCATGAGAGGTGGGGAAAGGAGTCCGGAGACAGTGAGGAGCCACTGGACTCAAAATTCTGTTTTCTCCTGACCGTTGCTGCCTGACTCACTGAGTTTCTCCAGTAACGTCTGTGGTTTCTTTTTAAAGAAGCCAACAAATGTGGATTGTGTGCAGGAGTCTTCCTCTGTTTGTGTGAGTTTCCTCTGAGTGGTCTGGTTTCCTCTCACGGTCCAAACACATGCCGGTCAGGTGGATTGGCCATGCTAAACTACCAATGGTATCCAGGGATGTGCTGATTAGATGGATTAGCCACCGGAAATGTAGCGGAGTGGGTCTGAATGGGATACTCTTCAGAGGGTCAGTGTGGATTGGATGGGCCGAATGGCTGGCTTCCACACTCCATAAGTAGGAGAGAGTGAGGGCGCGGGTATTCATGGCTCAGGCAAGAATGTGGTAGAGGCAGGTGAAGGAATTCTGACGACATCCACGGATCAGAAATGGTCCTGGAGTATCATGCAAATTTCAAAGAGAGAGGTGCAACAGAGATAATACACAAACAGGGACTGGTGAACACATCCCGGTGGTTAGAATTTCAGAGAAATATATTGGGGTGAATGCTTGATGGGAATTACATCGTTGGTTTTGGAGCCAGTGTCTGGATGTTGCAGGTCGATATAATGATAGGGAGGTTCACTCAGCTGAAAAGCAAATGGATTAATATTACTTGGACTATCGTCAAAGATCCGGCAACTCAATTCAATATCCCACAGACGCTGTTACACCACCCCCCTATCACACTGTGGTAAACAGGCAACATGAAATCAATCCATTGATACAAGACTGAAATTCATGCATTACACTTACCCCCATTCCTGCTGAACACTGAGCTACCTCACTGAGTTCACTCGGATGATCCCAGGTATGGAGAGACTGGCTTGTGATTACCTAGAGGACAGTTAAGAGTCAACCATATTACTGTGGGTCTGGAGTCACAAGTGGGCCAGACCAGGTAAGGATGACAGTTTCCTTCCCTATAGATTAACTAGATTCTTGATCAGTCGGATCTTGTCAGCAAAGATTAAAGAGATGAGAGCTCTACTCACTGGGATTGGGAAGAATGAGAGGTGATCTCACTGAAACATACATAGGATTCTTAAGGGGCTTTTCCAGGGTCAGCACTATTTCCCACCACGAGAGAGTCTGGGACCAGAAGGCACAGTCCCAGAATAAATGGACGCAAGTTTAAGACTGAGATGAGGAGGAACGTCTTCTCTCAGAGGGTTGTGAATCTTTGGAACTCCTTGTTGCAGAGACCTGTGGGGGGGCAGAGTATTTCTGTATGTTTAAGGCTGAGGCATTTTTATTCATTATGGGGACGTGGGTGTCACTGGCTAGACCAGTATTTATTGCCCATCCCTAATTACCCAGAGGGCAGTTAAGAGTCAACCATATTACTATAGGCCGGGCGTCACATGTGGGCCAGACCAGGTAACGATGGCAGTTTCCTCCCCTATAGGTTATATAGATTCTTAATCACTTGGATCTTTAAGGGTCATGGGGAAAGGGCTGGAGAGAGTACGTGACCAGCCAATGACCCATTTGAATGGTGGCGCAGGATTGAGGGGCCGAATGACCTCTGGCTGCTCCTATTTCTTACGGTCTTATTGTCTACCTGTTCCTCACCGTTTGGTTTACTGCTGCTTAAGGGATGTTACAAAACTTGGCAGCAAGATGAGAGTAATGTCAGGAACACAGAATGTCCACCCAGGATTGGTCTAACCTTAGGCCTCACCGCAGTCAATTGTGTCGGTACCTCTCAACATATCAAAGAGGATCATGGAACATGGGTAAAGATAACTAGGCTTGCTGTAAAAATAGACCGACACCAGTGTCCTTTGTCAACTTAACACATCTTCTGCAGGTTATATCACAACTTTAAGCTCCTACCTTGGAGGCAGGTGGACCTTTTCCAAGGTTAACAGTCTCTGCAAAACAAAGATTAAACACTAAGGCCAGGCTTTTTAGTCTCTGAATATAACTGACAGCATCTGATACTGAGGAAAATGTATTGTACACAAATGTGCCTTTTCTCTCCCTCCTGTAGGAGATTGCAGCACTGCTCCATGAGATTCAGAGTTTTCAGGCTTCACCCAAGTGCCCCTCCACTGTAATCCATCTCACTCGAGTTATATGACCTTTCATCCTTCCTCCCTCATGTCTTTTTAAGGGGAGATGATGGCCTACTGGTATTATTGCTTGGCTGTTAATCCAGAGACCCAGATAATGCTCTGGGGACTCAGGTTTGAATACTGCTATGGCGAAGGGTGGGGGGGCGTTTGAATTCAATGTTAACGCAATTAGGAATCTACAGATGACCATAAAACCACTGTCAATTGTCAAAGAAACCTATCTGGCTGACTAATGTTCCTCACCTGGTCTGGCCTACATGTGACTCCAGACCCACAGCAATGTAGCTAACTCCCAGTTGCCTTCAGAAAAGGCCCAGCAAGTCTCTCAGTTGTATCAGTCGCTACAAAGTCTCAAGAAAGAAATGATGATGGGTCAGCCTACAGCTCATGGACTGCAGCAGTTCAAGAAAGCAGCTCACCTCCACCTTCTTAACAGGCAACTAGGGACGGGCAATAAAATCCTGGCCCAGCTAGCGACGTCCTGTTAGTGAATTTAAAAAAAATCAAAGTTTTTCTGGTGGTAGCGAGATCAAAAATTGAACCACACCCTGGTTTATTATTTTATAGAAACATAGAAAATGGAACTATGAGTAGGCCATTCGGCCCTTTGAGTCAGATTTGCCATTCAGTGTGGTCATGGCTGATCATACAACTCCGTCCCCTGTTCCCCCCTCTCCCCATACACTTTGATTCTTTCAGCTGCAGGAATGTTACCTAACCCCCTTCTTAAATACATTCAAAGTTTTGACCTCGACTGCTTTCTGTGGCCCAGATTTCCACAGGCTTTGGGTGAAGGCATTCTCTGTATCTAAGTTCAAAATGGCCGACACCATGTCGTTAGACTGTGACCCCTGGTTCTGGACTCCCCAGTCATTGGGAGCACTCTTCCTTGTATATCCTTTGTCTAGTCCTGTTAGAATTTGATAGGTCTCAATTACACTCCACTCTCATTCTATAAATTCCTGAACCATTCGCTCACCCTATGTCAGCCTTGCTGTCCAAGAATCAGTCACTACACTCCCTCTATCGGTAGAACATCCTTCCTCAGACAGGGAGACTCAAACTGCACGTGTGGTCTCACCAAGGTTCCTGTACAATTGCTGCAAGACCTCCCTGCTCCCGTACACCAATCCCATCAGTATGGAGGTTAACATACCACGGTATCTCAATGATTAGTATTGGATTAGTGGTGCTGGAAGAGCACAGCAGTTCAGGCAGCATCCAAGGTACAATGAAATCGACGTTTCGGGCAAAAGCCCTTCATCAGGAATAAAGACAGTGAGCCTGAAGCGTGGAGAGATAAGCTACAGGAGGGTGGGGGTGGGAAGAAAGTAGCATAGAGTACAATGGGTGAGTGGGGGAGGAGATGAAGGTGATAGGTCAGGGAGGAGAGGGTGAAGTGGATAGGTGGAAAAGGAGACAGGCAGGTAGGACAAGTCCGGACGAGTCATGGGGACAGTGCTGAGCTGGAAGTTTGGAACTAGGGTGAGGTGGGGGAAGGGGAAATGAGGAAACTGGTGAAGTCTACATTGATGCCCTGGGGTTGAAGTGTTCCGAGGCGGAAGATGAGGTGTTCTTCCTCCAGCCGTCTGGTGGTGAGGGAGCGGCAGTGAAGGAGGCCCAGGACCTCCATGTCCTCGGCAGAGTGGGAGGGGGAGTTGAAATGTTGGGCCATGGGGCAGTGGGGTTGATTGGTGTGGGTGCCCCGGCGATGTTCCCTAAAGCGCTCTGCTAGGAGGCATCCAGTCTCCCCAATGTAGAGGAGACCGCATCGGGAGCAACGGATACAATAAATGATATTAGTGGATGCCACCCTCTCCTTCCTGACCTATCACCTTCATCCCCTCCCCCACTCACCCATTGTACTCTATGCTACTTTCTCCCTACCCCCACCCTCCACTAGCTTATCTCTCCACGCTTCAGGCTCACTGCCTTTATTCCTGATGAAGGGCTTTTGCCTGAAATGTCGATTTCGCTGCTCCTTGGATGCTGCCTGAACTGCTGTGCTTCTCCAGCACCACTAATCCAGAATCTGGTTTCCAGTATCTGCAGTCATTGTTTTTAACTCAATGTTTAGTACTGCTACCTCACAGTGCCAGGGAGCCAGGTTTAATTCCAGCCTCGGGCAACTGTCTGTGTGGGTTTCCTCTGGGTGCTCAAGTTCCCTCCCACATTTAAAGACGTGCAGGTCAGAGTGAATATGCCATAGTGTTCAGGGGTGTGCGGTTAGATGCATTAGTCAGGGATAAATTAAGAGTAATGGTTTGGGTGGATTAACTTCTACATCTTTGGGAGGAAACCCACACAGACACGGGAAAGAACGTGCAAACTCTACACAGACAGTCACCTGAGAGTGGAATCGAACCCCAGGTCCCTGGCACTGTAAGGCAGCAGTGCTAACCACTGAGCCACCATGCCACCCAGTCACATGGGCACCCATGCACTTGGGTAGGAATAACCAAGACCATACATACCGTTTCCCCTGTGTTTCTTCTTATTCACTGCAGCATATACGGGAAATGCCTTTGATGGTGCTGCAGGAAATAAAGGAGATTACGCTGAAGATACAAAGGGAAATATCTAAAGCACACGGAAGTCCCATTAGAAAACAGCGTTCCAAGGAACGTTTCAGGAATTCCAATTATTACAGCCATATAGACATAAGGCTTCAAAGTATAAAAAGAGACCTTTCTGCCTGTGCACCCATACAAGTCAAGCACTGACCTACTCCAGTCCCATTATCCAGCTCATCGCTTTGTACATGACGGTGATTCAAGGACGAAGGACTTCTTAAATGTTATGATGGCTTCAGCATGTGCTACCCTTACAGTATACGGCTTCCATACATCCATGGCCCCTCTACTGCACTATCCACCAACAGCATTAGCAAACCCCATTGCAAGGATGGATTGGTCCTAACCTCAGTCTCAGGTGTAACCTGATGGACTTGTACAGATCCCCCAGACCCCAGCTTTGCAGTTGCCCGCCATTTCAACGAAATCACCTTGTCTTCAAGTTGACATTCCAGTCCTGAGCTGGCTTACGTTTTCCAACGAAGCCCAACCCAAGCTCCAAAAACATGTACAGCTGCTAGGGTGGGGGAGCTTCACGATGAGGGGGCACATTTCTAAGGTGAGAGGAGAAAGATTTAAAAAGGACATGTGGGATAACTTTTATACACAGAGGGTTATTTGTGTGGGCACTGAAACTCCAGAGGAAGTGGTGGATGTGGGTACAGTTACAATGTTTATAAGACATTTAGATAAGTTAATGAATAAGGAACGTTTGGAGGGATATGTGCCAAGGTGGGACTAGTTTAGTTTGGGATTAAGGTTGTTACGGGCTGGTTGACCGAAGGGTGTGTTTCCGTGTTGTATGACTACATCAGTTCACTTCAAAATATAAGTTTGCCAATCTATGTATAAATATACGGAAAACTGTACTTGCATTTTGTTCCTGGATTTATCTCACAAGTTTTGTTTTGTCCAGGCTGTTCCACAGCAGCATCTGTGCACAAAAAGGAAAGCAATTTAACTTTCCGCTGAAAACAATTGGTCAACTTCCCTTCAATTTCCATTTATTTCATTATCCAAATGTTGCTGCCCTCGCGTCCTTATCCCTGTTCATTGATTGGGGCTGAAAAAGAAACTTCAGCAGCCATTGGGGAATCATAGGATCATATTGAGGTAGGAGTAGTAGGCCATTCGGCCCTCAAGACGGTTCCTGCCATTTGAAATGCTCATGTCTCTGACCTCAACTCCATTTCCCTGTCCACCCCAGATTACCAATGCCTTGTCATCTTGCCATCATTCACAAGCTGAGATTAAAATAAACCAACATCTACGTATGCAAACACAAAAATGCCACCTACTCCCTGTGAAACATATATTTTTTCTGTATGACAACATCTACATTCTCATTTCATGAACCTCATGTGTAATTTGGTGGGGCTGCTGTACAACAGGGGAGGTTATGGCCTCGTGGTATTAATCCAGAAACCCAGGCAATTTTGGGGTGACCCAGGTTCAAATCCTTCCCCAGCAGATGGTGGAATTTGAATTTTTTCAATTGAATTCAATAAAATCTGGAATTAAGTGTCTAACAATGACCTCAAATCCATCGTTAGGGAAAACCCACATTGTTCACGAAGGCCTTTGAGGAAATGGAACTGCCATCCTTACCTGGTCTGGACTCCATGTGACTCCAGACCCACAGCAATGTGATTGACTCTTGACTGCCCTCTGGAGTAATTACTGATGCTCAATAAATGCTGGGCTAGCCAATGGTGCCCTCATCCAGCGAATGAACAAAAAAAACAATCTTGTCAAGATGGGGGAGATATGTTCAATAATTCGAGCGCACATCATGCTCAATATCCATCATATGCCCACTGCAGTTCAGTTCGTCCGCAATGTTAATAGTGTATTAACTTTGGTATAATGGTCACTGAGGTTGATCTCGTGTTATTGGTGTTGATAGAATTCTGATGAGGGGATATTGTTTTGTCACTCTCCCTTCTCCTCTTGAGCCTCTCAATGAATAAGCCAAATGCATCATGCCCAGTCAGACTGAACAGTGGTTCTTCGTTAACACTGTGGACGAAGGAGCATCAGCCTCTGGCTCCATCAGCATTAGCCTGGACTAGAGAATAGAACAGTGCAGGTGCAGGTGCTGGTGCAGGTGCAGGTGCAGGTGCAGGTGCTGGTGCAGGTGCAGGTGCAGGTGCTGGTGCAGGTGCAGGTGCAGGTGCAGGTGCAGGTGGTGGTGCAGGTGCAGGTGCAGGTGCAGGTGCAGGTGCAGGTGCAGGTGCAGGTGCAGGTGCAGGTGCAGGTGCAGGTGCTGGTGCTGGTGCAGGTGCTGGTGCAGGTGCAGGTGCAGGTGCTGGTGCAGGTGCAGGTGCAGGTGCAGGTGCAGGTGCTGGTGCATGTGCAGGTGCAGGTGTTTGTGCAGGTGCAGGTGCTGGTGCAGGTGCAGGTGCAGGTGCTGGTGCAGGTGCTGGTGCAGGTGCAGGTGCTGGTGCAGGTGCTGGTGCATGTGCAGGTGCAGGTGCTGGTGCAGGTGCTGGTGCAGGTGCAGGTGCAGGTGTTTGTGCATGTGCAGGTGCAGGTGTTGGTGCAGGTGCAGGTGCTGGTGCAGGTACAGGTGCAGGTGCTGGTGCAGGTGCTGGTGCAGGTGCTGGTGCAGGTGCAGGTGCAGGTGCTGGTGCAGGTGCAGGTGCAGGTGCTGGTGCAGGTGCTGGTGCAGGTGCTGGTGCAGGTGCAGGTGTTGGTGCAGGTGCTGGTGCAGGTGCAGGTGCAGGTGCAGGTGCAGGTGCAGGTGCTGGTGCAGGTGCAGGTGCTGGTGCAGGTGCTGGTGCAGGTGCAGGTGCAGGTGCAGGTGCTGGTGCAGGTGCAGGTGCAGGTGCAGGTGCAGGTGCTGGTGCAGGTGCAGGTGCTGGTGCAGGTGCAGGTGCAGGTGCAGGTGCAGGTGCAGGTGCAGGTGCAGGTGCAGGTGCAGGTGCAGGTGCAGGTGCTGGTGCAGGTGCAGGTGCAGGTGCAGGTGCAGGTGCAGGTGCTGGTGCAGGTGCAGGTGCAGGTGCAGGTGCAGGTGCAGGTGTTGGTGCAGGTGCAGGTGCAGGTGCAGGTGCAGGTGCAGGTACAGGTGCAGGTGCAGGTGCAGGTGCAGGTGCAGGTGCTGATCAATGGCTCCAGGCTGGAAGCTAAGATTCACTTCCCTGGACACGAATCTTTCATGACCCACATTAATACAACATTAAATTGTCTCGACAATGGGGACAGCAGACCCACTGGCGGAACCTTCACGACACTTTCACCCATCGTTAGGGGAAATAAATAAACCTTGACTCTCATAAACCATCAAGTGCATCAAAATACTGCAGATGCTAGATGTCTGAAACGAAGACAGAGAATGCAGGAGAAACTCAACAGGTCTGGTAGTATCCGCAGAGAGAGAAAAAGCAGAGTTAATGTTTTGAACCCAACATGACTCTCCTTCAGAACTCGGTTCTGGAGTGGTTAGAGTTGTACAGCACGGAAATAGAACAAGTTCATGCCCTCCAGATTTCCCAAACTGAACTTGTCCCATTTGCCCACATTTGACCCATGTGCCTCTAACCCTTTTCTATCCATATCCCTATCCAAATGTCTTTTAAATGTTGTACTCACTTCTACCACTTCCTCTGGCACTTTGTTCCATATGCACATCGCTCAGTGTGTGTGAAAAGGTTGCCCCTCAGGTCCATTTTAAATCTTTCTCCTCTCCTACCCTGGGGACAAGACCTTTGCTATTCACCTTATCTATCATAGAATCCCTACACTGTGGAAACAGGCCATTTGGCCCAACAAGTCCACGCCAACCCTCTGAAGAATAACCCACCCAGACTCATTCCCCTACCCTATTACTCTACATTTACCTCTGACTAATGCACCTCACCTACACAGCCCTGAACACTGTGGGGCAACTTAGCAGACAATTCACATAACCTGCACATCTTTGGACTGTGGGAGGAAACCGGAGCAGACCCAGAGGGAACTCACACAGACACTGGGAGAATGTGCAAACTCCACGCAGACACCTGAGGCTGGCATAGAACCCACGTCCCTGGCACTGTGAGGCAGCTGTGCTACACACTGAGCCACTATGACGTTATAAACTTCTATAAGTTCACCCCTCAGCTTCCTACAGCCTACAGAAACATGTCCCAGCCTAACCAGCCTTTCCTTATAACTCAAACACCCCAGTCTCGGTTTCATGGTTGTAAATCCTTTTTGTGCCCTTTCCAGTTTCATGGCAACCTTCCTATAGCAGGGCGACCAGAAATGGATGCAGAGCTCCAGAAATGGCCTTAGAGTTCTGAAGAAGAGTCAGACCAGACTCGAAACGCTAACTCTGTTTCTCTCTCGATGAATGCTGAGTTTCTCCAACATAACCCCGTGTTTGTGTCCATTACACCAGCTGCTCAATGCAACTGAAGCACATAGGTGCTGACGCTGGAGATGTGAAATAAAACCCAGAAAGCACTGGAGATACTTGCAGCAGGTCTGGAAACATCTGTGCAGAGGGGGAAAGACAAAATGAACATTGTGAGTCCAAAAAGGTCTTATCAAACTCGAACCTTGTTTCTCTCTCCGCAGAAGCTGCCAGACCTGCTGAGTTTCTCCAGTACTTTCTGCTTCTATTTCAGGTGCTCACTACAGTTACATGATGATCGCGTCTTGTGACTTACCGCTGCCTGTTGACGTCCACCTGAAATGCCTTGCCTGCTGCTGCCCTGTGGTGCTAGACAAAATGAAAATAATTCAGGGGGTTTTCTAGATTCCCTACAGTGCGGAAACAGGCCCTTCGGCCCGACCAGTCCATACCGACCCTCTGAAGGGTAACTCACCCAGACCCATTTCCCTCTTACTAATGCACCAAATGCTATGGGCAATTCAGCATGGCCAATTCACCTGGCCTGTACATCTTTGGACTGTGGGAGGAAACCGGATCATCTGGAGGTAACCCACACAGACACGGGGAGAATGTGCAAACTCCACACAGACATGAGGCTGGAATCGAACCTGGAACCCTGGTGCTGTGAGGCAGCAATGCTAACCACTGAGCCACTGTGCTGCCCCAAGTGCAAACCGTATATTTTCGATCTGTGGCTGTATGGGATTAATGCTATTTTAATGTGACTCGGGGCTCAGAGAACACAAAAGGTTTCATTCTTGGGGACAGAGAGAGTCAGACGATAATTTGTGACCAAAGCACAAACATGGGAGAAAGCGAGGACTGCAGCTGCTGGAGATCAGAGTCCAAAAGTGTGGTGCTGGAAAAGCGCAGCCGGTCAGGCAGCATCCAAGGAGCAGGAGAGTCGACGTTTCAGGCATAAGTCCTTGGTCAGGGATGATCGGGATTCCTGATGAAAGGTTTGTGCTCGAAACGTCGGCTCTCCTGCTCCTCGGTTATGGCCTGACCAACTGTGCTTTTCCAGTACCACACTTGGACTGAGTTACAAGAATGACCTCCTAAAACAGACAGATAGAGGTAACTGTTCTGACATATAAATGGTTTCGAAAATGCATTAAAATGGAGCAACAGTTCTGCCTGCAGGTCCCCAGCTATATCTGAAGTTGTTTAATACAAAGTTTATCATGCGGTCTGAAATAATTCCACAAAGGCTGCTACCCTGTCATCAAGTCCCCTTTGGGCATAGGTTTAGGGTGAGAGGGGAAAGATATAAAAGAGTCCTAAGGGGCCACTTTTTCACCAGGAGAGTGGTATGTGTATGGAATGAGCTGCTAGAGGAAGTGGTGGAGGCTGGTACAATTGCGATGTTTAAGAGGCATTTGGATGGGTATATGAATAGGAAGGGTTTGGAGGGATATGGGCCGGGTGCTGGCAGGTGGGACTAGATTGGGTTGGGATATCTGGTCAGCATGGACGGGTTGGACCGAAGGGTCTGTTTCCATGCTGTACATCTCTATGACTCTGTGACCCAGCAAGCACAGAGCCGGCTCTGAGGGTGAGCAGAGCCCCTGACACTCCTGTTTATATCTGTCAGCCAGGGTTCCCTGACTGGACCGGGTTAACTGCCACAATCAGTGAACTCCTATTCTCGGAGGTCCACCTGGCTGACCATGTCCCAATTGCGAGACTGACATGCCCCAAATCACATTTCATTGCTCAGACCTTTGAGTCTAGGAGTTGGGACGTTAATGTTGAGGTTGTGCAGGATGTTGTGAGGCCTCTTCTGGAATACTATGTCCAGTTCTGGTCTCCCCTGTCATAGGAAGGATGGAGAGGGCTCAGAAAAGATTTACCAGGATGTTACTGAGAATAGAGGGTTCGAGTTATAAGCAGAGGCTGGATTGGCTGGGACTTTTCTCACTGGTGCGGAGGAGCTTGAGGGATGACCTTATAGAGAATTACAAAATCATGAGGGGCATCGATAAAGTGAACAGTAGGTGTATTTTCCCTCAGGTGGGGGCATATTTCTCAGGAGAAAGGAGAAAGGTTTGAGAAGGATGTGAAGGCTAATTATTTTACACAGAGAGTGTTTCATGTGTGGAATGAATTTCTAGAGGAAGTGGTGGATGCAGGTACAGTTTAAAGACATTTAGATAAGTAGATGAATAAGAAATGTTTTGAGGGATAAGCCCAGGCAGGTGGGACTCGTTTAGTTTGGGATTATAGTCAGCACGGACGAGATGGACCAAAGGGTCTGTTTCCACGTTGTATGACTCAATGACTATAAGTTTGTCATGTGACTTTTGTACGATGATAAACTGATCGAATGCACTTCATGTAAAATCTGATCATTAAAATTCTGCCACTTTTGCTGATTTAATCAGGTGGTTAGTAATTGTCCAAAGGTTTAAGCCTCTCACCAAGTTATGGGGTTAACATATCCATCTCTGGATTCCTCTTGCCCCTTGTTGCAGCATGCTACCCAGCAATCACACAGTTCTCTGGAACAAAACATAAGGAGGGTTAAAAGATACAATAATGCTCCATCTCTACCTGTCAGACAGCCTTATTACATGTATGATGTTGGAAAATACATTTTCAGTGGCATATACAGTACAACCTCGATTATCCGAACATCAATTATCTGAACACCATTCTCAAGATCCTGTAAAAACAGCATTCGGCCACTCAGCATTCAGTTATCAGTTTAACGGCATTATGGTGTTTATAGCCAGATAACCGAGAAATGTTGGGACGACTGGCGCTGATACATTACTGCTTGTATACGATTGATCAGTTATCAGTTAAACAGTATTATGGCATGACTGTCGGTTAACTGAGAAATGTTCAGATAACCGGCACTCAAATTGCCACTTGTTTACGATCATATCGATTATCCGAACAATCAATTGTCCGAACAAAATACTCGCCGCCCGTCTCGTTAGGACCATCGAGGTCCTATATGCAGAGAGTGAGGTACGACACCGTTCAGGATGGGCAGAGAAAGCTGACAGGGATGTACACTGTGTAATTCTTATTCTCAAATTACTGCAAACAGGAGAGATCCGCGACAAAGGGATAAAATGATAAAGTCACAGAGAGAGAGAGAGAGAGAAAACAGAAAAATATAAGCAAGTCTCTGTAAAGGCTTACCACCCACCCAGCCCCTCTGTTTCAGTACTAGCCCAATCCTCACACAAGCCGAAAATCCACATCATGGTGGAATATACTAGCATCCCATAACGAAAAGGTTATTGAGCGCGGGTGAAGTGTTGGCATTGTGGAGCTGCCATAGGGTTATACAGCACAGAAACAGGCCCTTCGGCCCAACCCATCCTTGCCAACCAGTTTTCCAAAACTGAACTTGTCCCATTCGCCTATCCCTCTACACCTTTCCTTATTAATGTACCTGTTTAAATGCCTTTTAAATGCTGTAATTGTACCAGCCTCCACCACTTCCTCTGGCAACTCATTCCAGACACACACCACCCTCTGTGTGAAAACGTTGCCTCTCAGGACCCTTTTAAATCTTTCCCCTCTCACCTTAAACCTAGGCCATGTAGTTTTCGATTCCCCTACCCTGGGGCAAAGATCTTGGCTATTCACCCTATCCAGACCCTTCACGATTTTATATACCTCTAACGGGCTAATCTCGAACCTCCTGTACTCCAGGGTAAAAAAAGTGCCAGCCTTTCTAGCTTCTCTTTATAACTCAAACACTCCAGTCCCAATAACATCCTTTAAATCTTTTCTGCACCCTTTCCAGTTTAATAACCCCTGCGCATTTGTAGCTATTTAGAATCAGAGAATCCTGGCAGTGCAGGAAGAGGCTATTCAGCCCATCAGGTCTGCACCAACCCATCAAAGAGCATCACAGCCAGACCCAGGCCCCGACCTTATCCCAACAACTGCACTTATGCTTTGGTTAATCCACCCTAGCCTGCACATCCCTGAACACTATGGGACAATTTAGCATGGCCAATCCACCCTAACCTACACATCCCTGGACACTATGGAACAATTTAGCATGGCCAATCCACCCTAGCCCGCACATCTCTGGACACTATGGGCAATTTAGCATGGCCAATCCACCCTAACATGCACACCCTTGGACATTATGGGAAATTTAACATGGCCAATCCACCCTAACCTGCACATCTTTAGACTGTGGGAGGAGACCAGAGAACCCAGAGGAAACCCACACAGACACAGGAAGAACATGCAAACTCCACGCAGATAGTCGCCAGGGGCTGGAATCAAATCCAAAACCCGAGTGCTGCGAGGCAGCAATGCTAACCACTGAACCACCGTGCCACCCTATTTGCCTCAGACATGACGCGCAATGGGAAAATGCATTGTGGGCAGGGACCTAGAGGTTACAGAGGAAGGACCCCCTCTTTGCTTGGAGGAGGCTAAGGTAGCAGACTGTGCCAGTCCCTCACTCCCCCAGTGAACATGCGGAGGAATTATCTCCAGAAATCTCTCTGCCAGGTGAAGTGTCACTTCTCTCCCACCTCAAACTCTCCCTATCTCTGCGATGACACCCACCTCCCACCTCATCCTCTATCACTCTCAGTGTATCATGCAGTGTCCCTCATCTCATGCTCCATCCATGGTACTCAACACACCCTCACTCTCAGGGGGCTCTCTCAAGGACTGTACAGTTCATCGCTAACCACATTGACACCCATTCGCCAGAATGTTGAGAGTGAGTAAAAACGATGATGACGTGCAAGGTGCCACGTAACCCTGTTCAGACCTCGCTAAACTGTCACGCAACATCCAGAGGAAGGGGAGGGGAGGGAATCCGATACCTGGTTTCATTGTATTCTTGCGATTGTTCGTCCTTTTCAAATCCGCGGTCACAACATGACAGCCACAATCCACGAAAAGTACTGTGAGCGAAAAAGATACAAACCATCATGAAACCAGCCTTCCTTCCATTGATCCCATGTACACTTCCCACTGCCTCGGGAAAACAGCCAACATCATCAAAGACCCCTCCCACACCGGACATACTCTCTTCCACCCTCTTCCATCAGGCAGGAGATACAAACATTTGAAAACACACACCAACGGATTTAAGAACCACTTCTTCCCCACTGTTACCAGCCTTTATAATAGTTGATCCCTCGTATATTAAGGTTGATCTTGCTCTACACCTAAGCTGTAGCACTATATTGTGCATTCTGTTCTATCCTTTGATGTATTTATATATGGTATATTTTGTCTGTTTAGCATGCAAAACAATACTTTTCACTGTCACACAGTGCATGTGACAATGATAAATCTAAATAAACAACTCTATAATTATATGACTCTCGAAAGAAAATTGCATATAACACGTTGTGTTGATCAGCCCCTTTGGCTATTTGAGGCTTTTTTTGTTTCTGAATTTGAGTGTTTCTGTGTTTAACATTTATTTTCCAGTTATAGACCAGGCCAGACCCCCCTCAAAACATGTCAAGAAAGTAGCACACTTTGCTAGTTGTTTTAAACAGGCGTATGGCGGATCTTCCAGAAGTGATGCAGTTGGTCAAACCACTTAGTTTGAAACAAAACGGAATTTATTTACGGGATTACCGAATGAAACACAAACAAAGGGGAACAGAATACAGACTAACAATCAATCTGACATCCCAGCTGATGATCCCAACTTAATGACGCTGTTCCAAATACTTGCAACATTTCCCATAAACACCTCTTGGCACAAAAGGTAAAATCAAACACGGGGTCTCACAGGAGAGATGTCAGAGAGAGATTACCAGCACGGACCTGCCTCTTTGGGTCCAGCAGCTACACAACACTACTGCTAAAATAAACCAAATCAAACCAGAGAAAAACTGAGCTGGGAGAACTGGCCACTGCACTTTGATTGGACAAGTGCTTTTTTCCCAAAAACCTAAAAACCTGTTGCCCGAGGCAGTATCTGTCAGCTATAATCAAACTGGCCCGAAAACCGTTCAACTTAGACTTTTCGGAGTCCATGTCTTTTACGACCTCTCTGAAAGAAAAAAACCAAGGACAGCATAACCTTGTTAAAGGAGCAACATCATCACACAACTTCAACTGCAGCCAAAGCTTCTCATACACTTCTGATGGGGTTATTCCTGATGGTTCTGGCATGACCTCTCATGAATGAAATGGTATTGAAGGTTCCGGTGACAATCACCTCTGTTCAGTGATACCCCATCTACCTGCACGAGGTCTCTGACTGAAAGCTATCTTGAATGTTTCAAACCTTATCTTTTCTTCCATTAAGGACTGTGGGACATGGATAGGGTGATTCACTAAGGTCTTTTTTCCAAGGATGCAGTAGATCAAAACTAGAGGACATAGGTATAAGGTGAGAAGGAAAAGATTTAAAAAGGCCTTGAAGGGCAACGTTTTAACACAGAAAGTGGTGCGTATTTGGAAGGAGCTGCCAGAGGAAGTGGTGGAGGTGGGTACAGTTACAATATTTAAACTTTGATGGGTACAGGAAAGGTTTAGAGAGGTATGGGCCAAATGCTGGCAGATGGAACTAGGTCAGATTGGGATGTCTGGTCGGCATGGATGAGTTATTCCAAAAGGTCTGTTTCTGTGCTGTCTGCCTCTATTCTTTAACAACTATGATCGAAAAAAAAAATTTTTATTTCTGCAAAATTAATCTCTGCAGAGAAAGTTAATTTTTTCTGCTTATATGTTTTGAGTTATTTAAAAGGGAACTTTAATATTTCCAACTGTATGTTAATCAGCTTTGCATCTTTAGGAGATAAGTTCAGTTTTCAAAATAAATGACTAATTTTGGTGTCTGTTGAAGAAGTCTAGTTGATGGCTCTTTCTGATTCTATTGAAACCATGTACATAATTGGTCACATCTAAAAAGCATTTTCATAAATGCTCTGATCTTTGGATTATTGAGACGAGAGGGACCCCACCCCCCTCAGTCAGTAGTAAGAGTTGCAAAATAAATGTTGATAAACTGGAACTAAAATTGTGACAAAAAGCCCACATTTCACTTAAGTATAATCAGTAAAGTTCAAGATTTTAGCTCAGATTAGTTACAGTGTGGAAAAAGGCCCTTCGGCCCAACAAGTCCACACCAACCCTCCGAAGCGCAACCCACCCAGACCCATTCTCCTACATTTATCCCTTCACCTAACACTTACGGGCAATTTAGCATGGCCAATTCACCTAACCTGCACATTTTTGGACTGTGGGAGGAAACCGGAGCACCCGAGGAAACCCACACAGACACGGGGAGAATGTGCAAACTCCACACAGTCAGTCGCCTGAGGCGGGAATTGAACCCGGGTCTCTGGTGCTGTGAGGCAGCAGTGCTAACCACAGTGCCACCGTGCTGCCCATTTAAAACCATATATACTCAAGTAAAAGTCGATCTCATATTTTTGGGCAAAAATTCTGGAATTTTCCATGTATCTCATGTAAAAAGTCGATCCTAGCACTTCACAGATAATAGATCAACATTTATGATTTAGTCTTCTGGTCCGTTCCGCTCTGCTCCAGGTTTTCAAAATTACCATGTTTAATTTTTTTTTGTTTCTTTAATCACTGAGAGATCAAGTGGACTTCTACTAATTCCGCGGTATGAATTTTGACAGGCACGAATTTCGGCCCCTCAAAATTAGCATCCATGTAATAGTCAATCCCATAAATTTAGTCTTATAAAGTAGTCAAAAATGTCGACTATTACTCACATACAAATGGTAATAGTTGTTTGTCTTTTCGAATGTTTAATTTCAAACAAAATTAATAGATTTTGCCCAGATGAATTTCACAGGGAAAGTAATCAGTAATTTCACATCGGGGATCTTAACTTTCACTTCAAGCCCAATAACATTACCCTTGAACAACAGTACCCACTCATAAAGAGTCAGTGACCTGAAACTATAATTAGTGATGATGCTGACTCAACTTTTCCAATGCATCTTTTAAAAAAAAGTTATAGACACTCACCTGGTTTCAATACCATCTTTTACTCTGGTTTTGCAGCAAGACATCCATGTACCACAGCAATGCCTGCCGAACAAACACACATTTCAGCAAAGATACAAGTGTAGCTGGCTTTGCCAAGCAGTCACAACTATTAAACATGCCACTTGAAAAACGACAGTCATTTGAACTCAGCACACTAACACCCACAAAAATAATGTTTCAACCTGAGAAAATTCCGAAGGTGATGGGGAACATTCTGACCATGAGCTGGACAGATTTGTAAAGGATGTGCAATATGTTCAGTGTCACTCATGTCTAATTCATTCAGCCTCCTGAGTTACAGAGGTCCAGAGCACAGAAAAAAGACCCTTTGGCCCATCGAGTTTGCACCTGTCAAAAACAGCCACCGAACCTTTCTGCTCCTATTTTCCAACACTTGGCCAAATGCATGGCTTGCCTTGGCATCACAAGTGCACATCCAAATTCTTCTTCAATGTTATGGGGGTTTCTGCCTCTCCCACTCTTACAGGCAGTGAGTCCCACATTCCCACCACCCTCTGGGTGAGGAAGGTTTTCCTCACATTCATTTGAAACCTTATGCTTCTTACCTTAAATCTATAGCTCCTGGTCACTCCAGGAGCACTTCAGAGAACATTTCCGGGACACCCTCACCAATCAACCCCATCGCCCCATGGCCAAACACTTTAACTCCCCCTCCCCCTCTGCCGAGGACATGCAGGTCCTGGGCCTCCTCCACCACCACTCCCTTATCACCTGACGCCTGGAGGAAGAACATCTCATCTTCCACCTCAGGATCCTCCAACCCCAGGGCATCAATGTGGACTTCACCAGTTTCCTCATTTCCCCTCCCTCCCACCTTACCCCAGTTCCAACCTTCCAGCTCATCGCCATCCTCATGACCCATCCACCTGTTCATCTTCTTTCCTATCTATCTGCTCCATCCTTCCCTCTGACCTATCACCTATACCCCCATCTCCATCCACCTATTGGACTCTCAGCTACCTTCTCCCCAGCCCCACCTCCCTCCCATTTATCTCTCCACCCCTGAGGCTCCCAGCCTTATTCCTGATGAAGGGCTGTTGCCCGAAACGTCAACCTTCTTGCTCCTC
The DNA here is from genome assembly GCF_020745735.1 of Hemiscyllium ocellatum. Lineage (NCBI taxonomy): Eukaryota > Metazoa > Chordata > Chondrichthyes > Orectolobiformes > Hemiscylliidae > Hemiscyllium > Hemiscyllium ocellatum. The sequence continues at coordinate 25,473,082 of NC_083438.1, forward strand.
GGATGCTGCTTGACCTGGTGTGCTTTTTCCAGCACCACCCTCTTGACACTAATCCCTCCATCAAGGAGAAAGGCTTCTTCCTATCTACCCTGTCTCTGGCCATCATAACCTCAACCATCTCAAGTGCATGTGTGACAGGAAAATGGATTAGTCCAGTGGAAAACTGAGGCACAATAGACCGCGTGTGTCATTCTCTTTCTTTCCTCCATTAGGACAGTAAGGAGAGCACAAATGGCCCGAGTACCTCTGGCTTTAGGGATACTCAGCACGGACTTCCATTCTTCATCATTGGTTGGTGATCCCTTGCTGTAAGTAACTCCTCAAGTACTGAAGCAATCCCAATGCAACAAGATCTAGATAATATCCGGACTCGGACTGACAAGTGGCAAGTAACATGCGTGCCACTCAAATGCCAGGTTATGACCATCTCCAATGAAAGACAATTTAACCTTTGCCCCTTGTCATCCAATGGTATTATCATCATTGAATTCCCCACTATTAACATCCTGAGGTTACCATTGACCAGAAACTGAACTGGACTCACCAGGTAAATATAATGACTGCAAGAGCAGGTTAGAGGTTTGGAATACAGTGGTGAGTAACCCATCTCCTGACACCCCAAAGCTTGTCTATTATCAAGGTTTGTGCGAAGATTTGTAGCTCGGGTGCTCGTTGTTGTGGTTCTGTTCGCCGAGCTGGAAGTTTTTGTTGCAAACATTTCGTCCCCTGGCTAGGAGACATCATCAGTGCTCTGGTGCCTCCTGCGAAGCGCTTCTTTGATGTTTCTTCCGGTATTTATAGTGGTCTGTCCTTGCCGCTTCTGGGTGTCAGTTTCAGCTGTCCGCTGTAGTGGTTGGTATATTGGGTCCAGGTCGATGTGTTTGTTGATGGAGTTTGTGGATGAATGCCATGCCTCTAGGAATTCCCTGGCTGTTCTCTGTCTGGCTTGCCCTATGATAGTAGTGTTTTCCCAGTCGAATTCATGTTGCTTGTTGTCTGAGTGTGTGGCTACTAGGGATAGCTGGTCGTGTCGTTTCGTGGCTAGTTGATGTTCATGTATGCGGATTGTTAGCTGTCTTCCTAGTAGCCACACACTCAGACAACAAGCAACATGAATTCGACTGGGAAAACACTACTATCATAGGGCAAGCCAGACAGAGAACAGCCAGGGAATTCCTAGAGGCATGGCATTCATCCACAAACTCCATCAACAAACACATCGACCTGGACCCAATAAACCAACAACGACAGCGGACAGCTGAAACTGACACCCGGAAGCGGCAAGGACAGACCACTATAAATACCGAAGAAACATCAAAGAAGCGCTTCGCAGGAGGCACCAGAGCACTGATGATGTCTCCTAGCCAGGGGACGAAATGTTTGCAACAAAAACTTCCAGCTCGGCGAACAGAACCACAACAACGAGCACCCGAGCTACAAATCTTCGCACAAACCTTGATAATAGACAAGCTTTGGGGTGTCAGGAGATGGGTTACTCACCACTGTATTCCAAACCTCTAACCTGCTCTTGCAGTCATTATATTTACCTGGTGAGTCCAGTTCAGTTTCTGGTCAATGGTAACCTCAGGATGTTAATAGTGGGGAATTCAATGATGATAATACCATTGGATGACAAGGGGCAAAGGTTAAATTGTCTTTCATTGGAGATGGTCATAACCTGGCATTTGAGTGGCACGCATGTTACTTGCCACTTGTCAGTCCGAGTCCGGATATTATCTAGATCTTGTTGCATTGGGATTGCTTCAGTACTTGAGGAGTTACTTACAGCAAGGGATCACCAACCAATGATGAAGAATGGAAGTCCGTGCTGAGTATCCCTAAAGCCAGAGGTACTCGGGCCATTTGTGCTCTCCTTACTGTCCTAATGGAGGAAAGAAAGAGAATGACACACGCGGTCTATTGTGCCTCAGTTTTCCACTGGACTAATCCATTTTCCTGTCACACATGCACTTGAGATGGTTGAGGTTATGATGGCCAGAGACAGGGTAGATAGGAAGAAGCCTTTCTCCTTGATGGAGGGATTAGTGTCAAGAGGGTGGTGCTGGAAAAAGCACACCAGGTCAAGCAGCATCCGAGGAGCAAGAAGGTTGACGTTTCGGGCAACAGCCCTTCATCAGGAATGAGGCTGGGAGCCTCAGGGGTGGAGAGATAAATGGGAGGGAGGTGGGGCTGGGGAGAAGGTAGCTGAGAGTCCAATAGGTGGATGGAGATGGGGGTATAGGTGATAGGTCAGAGGGAAGGATGGAGCAGATAGATAGGAAGGAAGATGAACAGGTGGATGGGTCATGAGGATGGCGATGAGCTGGAAGGTTGGAACTGGGGTAAGGTGGGAGGGAGGGGAAATGTGGAAACTGGTGAAGTCCACATTGATGCCCTGGGGTTGGAGGATCCTGAGGTGGAAGATGAGATGTTCTTCCTCCAGGCGTCAGGTGATAAGGGAGTGGTGGTGGAGGAGGCCCAGGACCTGCATGTCCTCGGCAGAGGGGGAGGGGGAGTTAAAGTGTTTGGCCACGGGGCGATGGGGTTGATTGGTGAGGGTGTCCCGGAAATGTTCTCTGAAGTGCTCCTGGAGTGACCAGGAGCTATAGATTTAAGGTAAGAAGCATAAGGTTTCAAATGAATGTGAGGAAAACCTTCCTCACCCAGAGGGTGGTGGGAATGTGGGACTCACTGCCTGTAAGAGTGGGAGAGGCAGAAACCCCCATAACATTGAAGAAGAATTTGGATGTGCACTTGTGATGCCAAGGCAAGCCATGCATTTGGCCAAGTGTTGGAAAATAGGAGCAGAAAGGTTCGGTGGCTGTTTTTGACAGGTGCAAACTCGATGGGCCAAAGGGTCTTTTTTCTGTGCTCTGGACCTCTGTAACTCAGGAGGCTGAATGAATTAGACATGAGTGACACTGAACATATTGCACATCCTTTACAAATCTGTCCAGCTCATGGTCAGAATGTTCCCCATCACCTTCGGAATTTTCTCAGGTTGAAACATTATTTTTGTGGGTGTTAGTGTGCTGAGTTCAAATGACTGTCGTTTTTCAAGTGGCATGTTTAATAGTTGTGACTGCTTGGCAAAGCCAGCTACACTTGTATCTTTGCTGAAATGTGTGTTTGTTCGGCAGGCATTGCTGTGGTACATGGATGTCTTGCTGCAAAACCAGAGTAAAAGATGGTATTGAAACCAGGTGAGTGTCTATAACTTTTTTTTAAAAGATGCATTGGAAAAGTTGAGTCAGCATCATCACTAATTATAGTTTCAGGTCACTGACTCTTTATGAGTGGGTACTGTTGTTCAAGGGTAATGTTATTGGGCTTGAAGTGAAAGTTAAGATCCCCGATGTGAAATTACTGATTACTTTCCCTGTGAAATTCATCTGGGCAAAATCTATTAATTTTGTTTGAAATTAAACGTTCGAAAAGACAAACAACTATTACCATTTGTATGTGAGTAATAGTCGACATTTTTGACTACTTTATAAGACTAAATTTATGGGATTGACTATTACATGGATGCTAATTTTGAGGGGCCGAAATTCGTGCCTGTCAAAATTCATACCGCGGAATTAGTAGAAGTCCACTTGATCTCTCAGTGATTAAAGAAACAAAAAAAATTAAACATGGTAATTTTGAAAATCTGGAGCAGAGCGGAACGGACCAGAAGACTAAATCATAAATGTTGATCTATTATCTGTGAAGAGCTAGGATCGATGTTTTACATGAGATACCTGGAAAATTCCAGAATTTTTGCCCAACAATATGAGATCGACTTTTACTTGAGTATATATGGTTTTAAATGGGCGGCACGGTGGCACAGTGGTTAGCACTGCTGCCTCACAGCACCAGAGACCCGGGTTCAATTCCTGCTTCAGGCGACTGACTGTGTGGAGTTTGCACATTCTCCCCGTGTCTGTGTGGGTTTCCTCCCACAGTCCAAAAATGTGCAGGTTAGGTGAATTGGCCATGCGAGATTGCCCGTAGTGTTAGGTGAAGGGATAAATGTAGGAGAATGAGTCTGGGTGTGTTGCGCTTCGGAGGGTTGGTGTGGACTTGTTGGGCCGAAGGGCCTGTTTCCACACTGTAACTAATCTGAGCTAAAATCTTGAACTTTACTGATTATACTTAAGTGAAATGTGGGCTTTTTGTCACAATTTTTACTTCCAGTTTTTCTGATTTGATTCATATTTTAGTTCCAGTTTATCAACATTTCTTTTGCAACTCTTACTGCTGACTGAGGGGGGGAGGTCCCTCTCGTCTCAATAATCCAGTGATCAGAGCATTTATGAAAATGCTTTTTAGATGTGACCAATTATGTACATGGTTTCAATAGAATCAGAAAGAGCCATCAACTAGACTTCTTCAACAGACACCAAAATTAGTCATTTATTTTGAAAACTGAACTTATCTGGTAAAGATGCAAAGCTGATTAACATACAGTTGGAAATATTAAAGTACCCTTTTCAATAACTCAAAACATATAAGCAGAAAAAATTAACTTTCTCTGCAGAGATTAATTTTGCAGAAATAAAAATCATTTTTTTTCGATAATAGTTGTTAAAGAATAAAGGCAGACAGCACAGAAACAGACCTTTTGGTACAACTCATCCATGCTGACCAGACATCCCAATCTGACCTAGTTCCATCTGCCAGCACTTGGCCCATACCTCTCTAAACCCTTCCTGTACCCATCAAAGTTTAAATATTGTAACTGTACCCACCTCCACCACTTCCTCTGGCAGCTCCTTCCAAATACGCACCATTTTCTGTGTTAAAACGTTGCCCTTCGAGGCCTTTTTAAATCTTTTCCTTCTCACCTTATACCTATGTCCTCTAGTTTTGATCTACTGCACCCTTGGAAAAAAGACCTTAGTGAATCACCCTATCCATGTCCCACAGTCCTTAATGGAAGAAAAGATAAGGTTTGAAACATTCAAGATAGCTTTCAGTCAGAGACCTCGTGCAGGTAGATGGGGTATCACTGAACAGAGGTGATTGTCACCGGAACCTTCAATACCATTTCATTCATGAGAGGTCATGCCAGAACCATCAGGAATAACCTCATCAGAAGTGTATGAGAAGCTTTGGCTGCAGTTGAAGTTGTGTGATGATGTTACTCCTTTAACAAGGTTATGCTGTCCTTGGCTTTTTTCTTTCAGAGAGGTCGTAAAAGACATGGACTCCGAAAAGTCTAAGTTGAAGGGTTTTCGGGCCAGTTTGATTATAGCTGACAGATACTGCCTCGGGCAACAGGTTTTTAAGTTTTTGGGAAAAAAGCACTTGTCCAATCAAAGTGCAGTGGCCAGTTCTCCCAGCTCAGTTTTACTTTGGTTTATTTTAGCAGTAGTGTTGTGTAGCTGCTGGACCCAAAGAGGCAGGTCCGTGCTGGTAATCTCTCTCTGACATCTCTCCTGTAAGACCCCGTGTTTGATTTTACCTTTCGTGCCAAGGGGTGTTTATGGGACTGGTTGCAAGTATTTGGAACAGTGTCATTAAGTTGGGATCACCAGCTGGGATGTCAGATAGATTGTTAGTCTGTATTCTGTTCCCCTTTGTTTGTGTTTCATTCGGTAATCCTGTAAATAAATTCCGTTTTGTTTCAAACTAAGTGGTTTGACCAACTGCATCACTTCTGGAATATCCGCCATACACCTGTTTAAAACAACTAGCAAAGTGTGCTACTTTCTTGACATGTTTTGAGGGGGGTCTGGCCTGGTCTATAACTGGAAAATAAATGTTAAACACAGAAACACTCAAATTCAGAAACAAAAAAGCCTCACATAGCCAAAGGGGCTGATCAACACAACGTGTTATATACAATTTTCTTTCGAGAGTCATATAATCATAGAGTTGTATACTTTGATTTATCATTGTCACATGCACTGTGTGACAGTGAAAAGTATTGTTTTGCATGCTAAACAGACAAAATATACCATATATAAGTACATCAAAGGATAGAACAGAATGCACAATATAGTGTTACAGCTTAGGTGTAGAGCAAGATCAACCTTAATATACGAGAGATCAACTATTATAAAGGCTGGTAACAGTGGGGAAGAAGTGGTTCTTAAATCCGTTGGTGTGTGTTTTCAAATGTTTGTATCTCCTGCCTGATGGAAGAGGGTGAAAGAGAGTATAACCGGTGTGGGAGGGGTCTTTGATGATGTTGGCTGTTTTCCTGAGGCAGTGGGGAGTGTACATGGGGGTCAATGGAAGGAAGGCTGGTTTCATGATGGTTTGTATCTTTTTCGCTCACAGTACTTTTCGTGGATTGTGGCTGTCATGTTGTGACCGCGGATTTGAAAAGGACGAACAATCGCAAGAATACAATGAAACCAGGTATCGGATTCCCTCCCCTCCCCTTCCTCTGGATGTTGCGTGACAGTTCAGCGAGGTCTGAACAGGGTTACGTGGCACCTTGCACGTCATCATCGTTTTTACTCACTCTCAACATTCTGGCGAATGGGTGTCAATGTGGTTAGCGATGAACTGTACAGTCCTTGAGAGAGCCCCCTGAGAGTGAGGGTGTGCTGAGTACCATGGATGGAGCATGAGATGAGGGACACTGCGTGATACACTGAGAGTGATAGAGGATGAGGTGGGAGGTGGGTGTCATCGCAGAGATAGGGAGAGTTTGAGGTGGGAGAGAAGTGACACTTCACCTGGCAGAGAGATTTCTGGAGATAATTCCTCCGCATGTTCACTGGGGGAGTGAGGGACTGGCACAGTCTGCTACCTTAGCCTCCTCCGAGCAAAGAGGGGGTCCTTCCTCTATAACCTCTAGGTCCCTGCCCACAATGCATTTTCCCATTGCGCGTCATGTCTGAGGCAAATAGGGTGGCACGGTGGCTCAGTGGTTAGCACTGCTGCCTCGCAGCACTCGGGTTTTGGATTTGATTCCAGCCCCTGGCGACTATCTGCGTGGAGTTTGCATGTTCTTCCTGTGTCTGTGTGGGTTTCCTCTGGGTTCTCTGGTCTCCTCCCACAGTCTAAAGATGTGCAGGTTAGGGTGGATTGGCCATGCTAAATTTCCCATAATGTCCAAGGGTGTGCATGTTAGGGTGGATTGGCCATGCTAAATTTCCCATAATGTCCAAGGGTGTGCATGTTAGGGTGGATTGGCCATGCTAAATTGTTCCATAGTGCCCAGAGATGTGCAGGTTACGGTGGATTGGCCATGCTAAATTGTTCCATAGTGCCCAGGGATGTGTGGGCTAGGGTGGATTGGCCATGCTAAATTACCCATAGTGTCCAGGAATGTGCAGGTTAGGTTTGGATTGACCCTGCTAAATTGTCCCATAGTGTCCAGAGATGTGCAGGTTAGGGTGGATTGTCCATGCTAAATTGTTCCATAGTGCCCAGGGATGTGCAGGTTTGTGTGGATTGGCCATGCTAAATTACCCATAGTGTCCAGGGATGTGCGGGCTAGGTGGATTGGCCATAGTAAATTGTCCCATAGTGCCCAGGAATGTGCAGGTTAGGTTTGGATTGACCCTGCTAAATTGTCCCATAGTGTTCAGGGATGTGCAGGTTAGGGTGGATTAACCATAGTATAAGTGCAGTTGTTGGGATAAGGTCGGGGCCTGGGTCTGGCTGTGATGCTCTTTGATGGGTTGGTGCAGACCTGATGGGCTGAATAGCCTCTTCCTGCACTGTCAGGATTCTCTGATTCTAAATAGCTACAAATGCGCAGGGGTTATTAAACTGGAAAGGGTGCAGAAAAGATTTAAAGGATGTTATTGGGACTGGAGTGTTTGAGTTATAAAGAGAAGCTAGAAAGGCTGGTACTTTTTTTCCCCTGGAGTACAGGAGGTTCGAGATTAGCCCGATAGAGGTATATAAAATCGTGAAGGGTCTGGATAGGGTGAATAGCCAAGGTCTTTGCCCCAGGGTAGGGGAATCGAAAACTACGTGGCCTAAGTTTAAGGTGAGAGGGGAAAGATTTAAAAAGGTCCTAAGGGGCAACGTTTTCACACAGAGGGTGGTGTGTGTCTGGAATGAGTTGCCAGAGGAAGTGGTGGAGGCTGGTACAATTACAGCATTTAAAAAGCATTTAAACAGGTACATTAATAAGGAAAGGTGTAGAGGGATAGGCAAATGGGACAAGTTCAGTTTCGGAAAACTGGTTGGCAAGGATGGGTTGGGCCGAAGGGCCTGTTTCTGTGCTGTATAACCCTATGGCAGCTCCACAATGCCAACACTTCACCCGCGCTCAATAACCTTTTCGTTATGGGATGCTAGTATATTCCACCATGATGTGGGTTTTCGGCTTGTGTGAGGATTGGGCTAGCACTGAAACAGAGGGGCTGGGTGGGTGGTAAGCCTTTACAGAGACTTGCTTATATTTTTCTGTTTCTCTGTCTCTCTCTCTCTCTCTCTCTCTGTGACTTTATCATTTTATCCCTTTGTCTCGGATCTCTCCTGTTTGCAGTAATTTGAGAATAAGAATTACACAGTGCACATCCCTGTCAGCTTTCTCTGCCCATCCTGAACGGTGTCGTACTTCACTCTCTGCATATAGGACCTCGATGGTCCTAACGAGACGGGCAGCGAGTATTTTGTTCGGACAATTGATTGTTCGGATAATTGATATGATCGTAAACAAGTGGCAATTTGAGTGCCGGTTATCTGAACATTTCTCAGTTAACCGACAGTCATGCCATAATACCGTTTAACTGATAACTGATCAATCGTATACAAGCAGTAATGTATCAGCGCCGGTCATCCCAACATTTCTCGGTTATCTGGCTATAAGCACCATAATGCCGTTAAACTGATAACTGAATGCTGAGTGGCCGAATGCTGTTTTTACAGGATCTTGAGACTGGTGTTCGGATAATTGATGTTCGGATAATCGAGGTTGTACTGTATATGCCACTGAAAATGTATTTTCCAACATCATACATGTAATAAGGCTGTCTGACAGGTAGAGATGGAGCATTATTGTATCTTTTAACCCTCCTTATGTTTTGTTCCAGAGAACTGTGTGATTGCTGGGTAGCATGCTGCAACAAGGGGCAAGAGGAATCCAGAGATGGATATGTTAACCCCATAACTTGGTGAGAGGCTTAAGCCTTTGGACAATTACTAACCACCTGATTAAATCAGCAAAAGTGGCAGAATTTTAATGATCAGATTTTACATTGAGTGCATTCGATCAGTTTATCATCGTACAAAAGTCGCATGACAAACTTATAGTCATTGAGTCATACAACATGGAAACAGACCCTTCGGTCCATCTCGTCCATGCTGACTATAATCCCAAACTAAATGAGTCCCACCTGCCTGGGCTTATCCCTCAAAACATTTCTTATTCATCTACTTATCTAAATGTCTTTTCATTGTTGTAACTGTACCTGCATCCACCACTTCCTCTAGAAATTCATTCCACACTTGAAACACTCTCTGTGTAAAATAATTAGCCTTCACATCCTTCTCAAACCTTTCTCCTTTCTCCTGAGAAATATGCCCCCACCTGAGGGAAAATACACCTACTGTTCACTTTATCGATGCCCCTCATGATTTTGTAATTCTCTATAAGGTCATCCCTCAAGCTCCTCCGCACCAGTGAGAAAAGTCCCAGCCAATCCAGCCTCTGCTTATAACTCGAACCCTCTATTCTCAGTAACATCCTGGTAAATCTTTTCTGAGCCCTCTCCATCCTTCCTATGACAGGGGAGACCAGAACTGGACATAGTATTCCAGAACAGGCCTCACAACATCCTGCACAACCTCAACATTAACGTCCAAACTCCTAGACTCAAAGGTCTGAGCAATGAAATGTGATTTGGGGCATGTCAGTCTCGCGATTGGGACATGGTCAGCCAGGTGGACCTCCGAGAATAGGAGTTCACTGATTGTGGCAGTTAACCCGGTCCAGTCAGGGAACCCTGGCTGACAGATATAAACAGGAGTGTCAGGGGCTTTGCTCACCCTCAGAGCCGGCTCTGTGCTTGCTGGGTCACAGAGTCATAGAGATGTACAGCATGGAAACAGACCCTTCGGTCCAACCCGTCCATGCTGACCAGATATCCCAACCCAATCTAGTCCCACCTGCCAGCACCCGGCCCATATCCCTCCAAACCCTTCCTATTCATATACCCATCCAAATGCCTCTTAAACATTGCAATTGTACCAGCCTCCACCACTTCCTCTAGCAGCTCATTCCATACATATACCACTCTCCTGGTGAAAAAATGGCCCCTTAGGACTCTTTTATATCTTTCCCCTCTCACCCTAAACCTATGCCCAAAGGGGACTTGATGACAGGGTAGCAGCCTTTGTGGAATTATTTCAGACCGCATGATAAACTTTGTATTAAACAACTTCAGATATAGCTGGGGACCTGCAGGCAGAACTGTTGCTCCATGTTAATGCTTTTTCGAAACCATTTATATGTCAGAACAGTTACCTCTGTCTGTCTGTTTTAGGAGGTCATTCTTGTAACTCAGTCCAAGTGTGGTACTGGAAAAGCACAGTTGGTCAGGCCATAACCGAGGAGCAGGAGAGCCGACGTTTCGAGCACAAACCTTTCATCAGGAATCCCGATCATCCCTGACCAAGGACTTATGCCTGAAACGTCGACTCTCCTGCTCCTTGGATGCTGCCTGACCGGCTGCGCTTTTCCAGCACCACACTTTTGGACTCTGATCTCCAGCAGCTGCAGTCCTCGCTTTCTCCCATGTTTGTGCTTTGGTCACAAATTATCGTCTGACTCTCTCTGTCCCCAAGAATGAAACCTTTTGTGTTCTCTGAGCCCCTAGTCACATTAAAATAGCATTAATCCCATACAGCCACAGATCGAAAATATACGGTTTGCACTTGGGGCAGCACAGTGGCTCAGTGGTTAGCATTGCTGCCTCACAGCACCAGGGTTCCAGGTTCGATTCCAGCCTCATGTCTGTGTGGAGTTTGCACATTCTCCCCGTGTCTGTGTGGGTTACCTCCAGATGATCCGGTTTCCTCCCACAGTCCAAAGATGTGCAGGCCAGGTGAATTGGCCATGGCGTTTGGTGCATTAGTAAGAGGGAAATGGGTCTGGGTGAGTTACCCTTCAGAGGGTCGGTATGGACTGGTCGGGCCGAAGGGCCTGTTTCCGCACTGTAGGGAATCTAGAAAACCCCCTGAATTATTTTCATTTTGTCTAGCACCACAGGGCAGCAGCAGGCAAGGCATTTCAGGTGGACGTCAACAGGCAGCGGTAAGTCACAAGACGCGATCATCATGTAACTGTAGTGAGCACCTGAAATAGAAGCAGAAAGTACTGGAGAAACTCAGCAGGTCTGGCAGCTTCTGCGGAGAGAGAAACAAGGTTCGAGTTTGATAAGACCTTTTTGGACTCACAATGTTCATTTTGTCTTTCCCCCTCTGCACAGATGTTTCCAGACCTGCTGCAAGTATCTCCAGTGCTTTCTGGGTTTTATTTCACATCTCCAGCGTCAGCACCTATGTGCTTCAGTTGCATTGAGCAGCTGGTGTAATGGACACAAACACGGGGTTATGTTGGAGAAACTCAGCATTCATCGAGAGAGAAACAGAGTTAGCGTTTCGAGTCTGGTCTGACTCTTCTTCAGAACTCTAAGGCCATTTCTGGAGCTCTGCATCCATTTCTGGTCGCCCTGCTATAGGAAGGTTGCCATGAAACTGGAAAGGGCACAAAAAGGATTTACAACCATGTAACCGAGACTAGAGTGTTTGAGTTATAAGGAAAGGCTGGTTAGGCTGGGACATGTTTCTGTAGGCTGTAGGAAGCTGAGGGGTGAACTTATAGAAGTTTATAACGTCATAGTGGCTCAGTGTGTAGCACAGCTGCCTCACAGTGCCAGGGACGTGGGTTCTATGCCAGCCTCAGGTGTCTGTGTGGAGTTTGCACATTCTCCCAGTGTCTGTGTGAGTTCCCTCTGGGTCTGCTCCGGTTTCCTCCCACAGTCCAAAGATGTGCAGGTTATGTGAATTGTCTGCTAAGTTGCCCCACAGTGTTCAGGGCTGTGTAGGTGAGGTGCATTAGTCAGAGGTAAATGTAGAGTAATAGGGTAGGGGAATGAGTCTGGGTGGGTTATTCTTCAGAGGGTTGGCGTGGACTTGTTGGGCCAAATGGCCTGTTTCCACAGTGTAGGGATTCTATGATAGATAAGGTGAATAGCAAGGGTCTTGTCCCCAGGGTAGGAGAGGAGAAAGATTTAAAATGGACCTGAGGGGCAACCTTTTCACACACACTGAGCGATGTGCATATGGAACAAAGTGCCAGAGGAAGTGGTAGAAGTGAGTACAACATTTAAAAGACATTTGGATAGGGATATGGATAGAAAAGGGTTAGAGGCACATGGGTCAAATGTGGGCAAATGGGACAAGTTCAGTTTGGGAAATCTGGAGGGCATGAACTTGTTCTATTTCCGTGCTGTACAACTCTAACCACTCCAGAACCGAGTTCTGAAGGAGAGTCATGTTGGGTTCAAAACAGTAACTCTGCTTTTTCTCTCTCTGCGGATGCTACCAGACCTGTTGAGTTTCTCCTGCATTCTCTGTCTTCGTTTCAGACATCTAGCATCTGCAGTATTTTGATGCACTTGATGGTTTATGAGAGTCAAGGTTTATTTATTTCCCCTAACGATGGGTGAAAGTGTCGTGAAGGTTCCGCCAGTGGGTCTGCTGTCCCCATTGTCGAGACAATTTAATGTTGTATTAATGTGGGTCATGAAAGATTCGTGTCCAGGGAAGTGAATCTTAGCTTCCAGCCTGGAGCCATTGATCAGCACCAGCACCTGCACCAGCACCAGTACCTGCACCTGCACCTGCACCTGCACCTGCACCTGCACCTGCACCTGCACCTGCACCTGCACCTGCACCTGCACCTGCACCTGCACCTGTACCTGCACCTGCACCAGCACCTGCACCTGCACCTGCACCTGCACCTGCACCTGCACCTGCACCTGCACCAGCACCTGCACCTGCACCTGCACCTGCACCTGCACCTGCACCTGCACCTGCACCTGCACCTGCACCTGCACCTGCACCAGCACCTGCACCTGCACCTGCACCTGCACCTGCACCAGCACCTGCACCTGCACCTGCACCAGCACCTGCACCTGCACCTGCACCTGCACCTGCACCAGCACCAGCACCTGCACCAGCACCAGCACCTGCACCTGCACCTGCACCTGCACCTGCACCTGCACCAGCACCTGCACCTGCACCTGCACCAGCACCTGCACCTGCACCTGCACCTGCACCTGCACCTGCACCTGCACCTGCACCTGCACCAGCACCTGCACCTGCACCTGCACCTGCACCTGCACCTGCACCTGCACCTGCACCTGCACCTGCACCAGCACCTGCACCTGCACCTGCACCTGCACCTGCACCTGCACCAGCACCTGCACCTGCACCTGCACCTGCACCTGCACCTGCACCTGCACCTGCACCTGCACTGTTCTATTCTCTAGTCCAGGCTAATGCTGATGGAGCCAGAGGCTGATGCTCCTTCGTCCACAGTGTTAACGAAGAACCACTATTCAGTCTGACTGGGCATGATGCATTTGGCTTATTCATTGAGAGGCTCAAGAGGAGAAGGGAGAGTGACAAAACAATATCCCCTCATCAGAATTCTATCAACACCAATAACACGAGATCAACTTCAGTGACCGTTATACCAAAGTTAATATACTATTAACATTGCGGACGAACTGAACTGCAGTGGGCATATGATGGATATTGAGCATGATGTGCGCTCGAATTATTGAACATATCTCCCCCATATTGACAAGACTTTTTTTTTGTTCATTCGCTGGATGAGGGCACCATTGGCTAGCCCAGCATTTATTGAGCATCAGTAATTACTCCAGAGGGCAGTCAAGAGTCAATCACATTGCTGTGGGTCTGGAGTCACATGGAGTCCAGACCAGGTAAGGATGGCAGTTCCATTTCCTCAAAGGCCTTAGTGAACAATGTGGGTTTTCCCTAACGATGGATTTGAGGTCATTGTTAGACACTTAATTCCAGAATTTTATTGAATTCAATTGAAAAAATTCAAATTCCACCATCTGCTGGGGAAGGATTTGAACCTGGGTCACCCCAACATTGCTTGGGTCTCTGGATTAATACCACTAGGCCATAACCTCCCCTGTTGTTCAGCAGCCCCACCAAATTACACATGAGGTTAATGAAATGAGAATGTAGATGTTGTCATACAGAAAAAATATATGTTTCACAGGGAGTAGGTGGCATTTTTGTGTTTGCATACGTAGATGTTGGTTTATTTTAATCTCAGCTTGTGAATGATGGCAAGATGACAAGGCATTGGTAATCTGGGGTGGACAGGGAAATGGAGTTGAGGTCAGAGACATGAGCATTTCAAATGGCAGGAACCGTCTTGAGGGCCGAATGGCCTACTACTCCTACCTCAATATGATCCGATGATTCCCCAATGGCTGCTGAAGTTTCTTTTTCAGCCCCAATCAATGAACAGGGATAAGGACGCGAGGGCAGCAACATTTGGATAATGAAATAAATGGAAATTGAAGGGAAGTTGACCAATTGTTTTTAGCTGCAAGTTAAATTGCTTTCCTTTTTGTGCACAGATGCTGCTGTGGAACAGCCTGGACAAAACAAAACTTGTGAGATAAATCCAGGAACAAAATGCAAGTACAGTTTTCCGTATATTTATACATAGATTGGCAAACTTATATTTTGAAGTGAACTGATGCAGTCATACAACACGGAAACACACCCTTCGGTCAACCAGCCCGTAACAACCTTAATCCCAAACTAAACTAGTCCCACCTTGGCACATATCCTTCCAAACGTTCCTTATTCATTAACTTATCTAAATGTCTTATAAACATTGTAACTGTACCCACATCCACCACTTGCTCTGGAGTTTCAGTGCCCACAGAAATAACCCTCTGTGTATAAAAGTTATCCCACATGTCCTTTTTAAATCTTTCTCCTCTCACCTTAGAAATGTGCCCCCCTCATCATGAAGTTCCCCCACCCTAGCAGCTGTACATGTTTTTGGAGCTTGGGTTGGGCTTCGTTGGAAAACGTAAGCCAGCTCAGGACTGGAATGTCAACTTGAAGGCAAGGTGATTTCGTTGAAATGGCAGGCAACTGCAAAGCTGGGGTCTGGGGGATCTGTACAAGTCCATCAGGTTACACCTGAGACTGAGGTTAGGACCAACCCATCCTTGCAATGGGGTTTGCTAATGCTGTTGGTGGATAGTGCAGTAGAGGGGCCATGGATGTATGGAAGCTGTAGCCTGTAAGGGTAGCACATGCTGAAGCCATCATAACATTTAAGAAGTCCTTCGTCCTTGAATCACCGTCATGTACAAAGCGATGAGCTGGATAATGGGACTGGAGTAGGTCAGTGCTTGACTTGTATGGGTGCACAGGCAGAAAGGTCTCTTTTTATACT
This sequence comes from Hemiscyllium ocellatum, assembly GCF_020745735.1. NCBI lineage: Eukaryota > Metazoa > Chordata > Chondrichthyes > Orectolobiformes > Hemiscylliidae > Hemiscyllium > Hemiscyllium ocellatum. Next base: position 25,488,506 of record NC_083438.1, read on the forward strand.
TTGAAGCCTTATGTCTATATGGCTGTAATAATTGGAATTCCTGCAACGTTCCTTGGAACGCTGTTTTCTAATGGGACTTCCGTGTGCTTTAGATATTTCCCTTTGTATCTTCAGCTTAATCTCCTTTATTTCCTGCAGCACCATCAAAGGCATTTCCCGTATATGCAGCAGTGAATAAGAAGAAACACAGGGGAAACGGTATGTATGGCCTTGGTTATTCCTACCCAAGTGCATGGGTGCCCATGTGACTGGGTGGCATGGTGGCTCAGTGGTTAGCACTGCTGCCTTACAGTGCCAGGGACCTGGGGTTCGATTCCACTCTCAGGTGACTGTCTGTGTGGAGTTTGCACGTTCTTTCCCGTGTCTGCGTGGGTTTCCTCCCAAAGATGTAGAAGTTAATCCACCCAAACCATTACTCTTAATTTATCCCTGACTAATGCACCTAACCGCACACCCCTGAACACTATGGCCAATTCACTCTGACCTGCATGTCTTTAAATGTGGGAGGGAACTTGAGCACCCAGAGGAAACCCACACAGACAGTTGCCCAAGGCTGGAATTAAACCTGGCTCCCTGGCACTGTGAGGTAGCAGTACTAAACATTGAGGTAAAAACAATGACTGCAGATACTGGAAACCAGATTCTGGATTAGTGGTGCTGGAAAAGCACAGCAGTTCAGGCAGCATCCAAGGAGCAGCGAAATCGACATTTCGGGCAAAAGCCCTTCATCAGGAATAAAGGCAGTGAGCCTGAAGCGTGGAGAGATAAGCTAGAGGAGGGTGGGGGTAGGGAGAGAGTAGCATAGAGTACAATGGGTGAGTGGGGGAGGGGATGAAAGTGATAGGTCAGGAAGGAGAGGGTGGCATCCACTAATATCATTTATTGTATCCGTTGCTCCCGATGCAGTCTCCTCTACATTGGGGAGACTGGGCACCTCCTGGCAGAGCACTCTAGGGAACATCTCCGGGACACCCACACCAATCAACCACACCGCCCCATGGCCCAACATTTCAACTCCCCCTCCCACTCTGCCGAGGACATGGAGGTCCTGGGCCTCCTTCACTGCCGCTCCCTCACCACCAGGCGCCTGGAGGAAGAACGCCTCATCTTCCGCCTCGGAACACTTCAACCCCAGGGCATCAATGTGGACTTCACCAGTTTCCTCATTTCCCCTTCCCCCACCTCACCCTAGTTCCAAACTTCCAGCTCAGCACTGTCCCCATGACTTGTCCGGACTTGTCCTACCTGCCTAGCTCCTTTTCCACCTATCCACTTCACCCTCTCCTCCCTGACCTATCACCTTCATCCCCTTCCCCACTCACCCATTGTACTCTATGCTACTTTCTTCCCACCCCCACCCTCCACTAGCTTATCTCTCCACGCTTCAGGCTCACTGCCTTTATTCCTGATGAAGGGCTTTTGCCCGAAACGTCGATTTCACTGTACCTTGGATGCTGCCTGAACTGCTGTGCTCTTCCAGCACCACTAATCCAATACAAATCATTGAGATACCGTGGTATGTTAACCTCCATACTGATAGGATTGGTGTACGGGAGCAGGGAGGTCTTGCAGCAATTGTACAGGAACCTTGGTGAGACCACACTTGCAGTTTGAGTCTCCCTATCGGAGGAAGGATGTTCTACCGATAGAGGGAGTGTAGTGACTGATTCTTGGACAGCAAGGCTGACATAGGGTGAGCGAATGGTTCAGGAATTTATAGAATGAGAGTGAAGTGCAATTGAGACCTATCAAATTCTAACAGGACTAGACAAAGGATATACAAGGAAGAGTGCTCCCAATGACTGGGGAGTCCAGAACCAGGGGTCACAGTCTAACGACGTGGTGTCGGCCATTTTGAACTTAGATACAGAGAATGCCTTCACCCAAAGCCTGTGGAAATCTGGGCCACAGAAAGCAGTCGAGGTCAAAACTTTGAATGTATTTAAGAAGGGGGTTAGGTAACATTCCTGCAGCTGAAAGAATCAAAGTGTATGGGGAGAGAGGGGGAACAGGGGACGGAGTTGTATGATCAGCCATGACCACACTGAATGGCAAATCTGACTCAAAGGGCCGAATGGCCTACTCATAGTTCCATTTTCTATGTTTCTATAAAATAATAAACCAGGGTGTGGATCAATTTTTGATCTCGCTACCACCAGAATAACTTTGATTTTTTTTTAATTCACTAACGGGACGTCGCTAGCTGGGCCAGGATTTTATTGCCCGTCCCTAGTTGCCTGTTAAGAAGGTGGAGGTGAGCTGCTTTCTTGAACTGCTGCAGTCCATGAGCTGTAGGCTGACCCATCATCATTTCTTTCTTGAGACTTTGTAGCGACTGATACAACTGAGAGACTTGCTGGGCCTTTTCTGAAGGCAACTGGGAGTTAGCTACATTGCTGTGGGTCTGGAGTCACATGTAGGCCAGACCAGGTGAGGAACATTAGTCAGCCAGATAGGTTTCTCTGACAATTGACAATGGTTTTATGGTCATCTGTAGATTCCTAATTGCATTAACATTGAATTCAAACGCCCCCCCCTCCACCCTTCGCCATAGCAGTATTCAAACCTGAGTCCCCAGAGCATTATCTGGGTCTCTGGATTAACAGCCAAGCAATAATACCAGTAGGCCATCATCTCCCCTTAAAAAGACATGAGGGAGGAAGGATGAAAGGTCATATAACTCGAGTGAGATGGATTACAGTGGAGGGGCACTTGGGTGAAGCCTGAAAACTCTGAATCTCATGGAGCAGTGCTGCAATCTCCTACAGGAGGGAGAGAAAAGGCACATTTGTGTACAATCAATTTTCCTCAGTATCAGATGCTGTCAGTTATATTCAGAGACTAAAAAGCCTGGCCTTAGTGTTTAATCTTTGTTTTGCGGAGACTGTTAACCTTGGAAAAGGTCCACCTGCCTCCAAGGTAGGAGCTTAAAGTTGTGATATAACCTGCAGAAGATGTGTTAAGTTGACAAAGGACACTGGTGTCGGTCTATTTTTACAGCAAGCCTAGTTATCTTTACCCACGTTCCATGATCCTCTTTGATATGTTGAGGGGTACCGACACAATTGACTGCGGTGAGGCCTAAGGTTAGACCAATCCTGGGTGGACATTCTGTGTTCCTGACATTACTCTCATCTTGCTGCCAAGTTTTGTAACATCCCTTAAGCAGCAGTAAACCAAACGGTGAGGAACAGGTAGACAATAAGACTGTAAGAAATAGGAGCAGCCAGAGATCATTCGGCCCCTCAATCCTGCACCACCATTCAAATGGATCATTGGCTGGTCACGTACACTCTCCAGCCCTTTCCCCATGACCCTTAAAGATCCAAGTGATTAAGAATCTATATAACCTATAGGGGAGGAAACTGCCATCGTTACCTGGTCTGGCCCACATGTGACGCCCGGCCTATAGTAATATGGTTGACTCTTAACTGCCCTCTGGGTAATTAGGGATGGGTAATAAATACTGGTCTAGCCAGCGACACCCACGTCCCCATAATGAATAAAAATACCTCAGCCTTAAACATACAGAAATACTCTGCCCCCCCACAGCTCTCTGCAACAAGGAGTTCCAAAGATTCACAACCCTCTGAGAGAAGACGTTCCTCCTCATCGCAGACTTAAACTTGCGTCCATTTATTCTGGGACTGTGCCTTCTGGTCCCAGACTCTCTCGTGGTGGGAAATAGTGCTGACCCTGGAAAAGCCCCTTAAGAATCCTATGTATGTTTCAGTGAGATCACCTCTCATTCTTCCCAATTCCAGTGAGTAGAGCTCTCATCTCTTTAATCTTTGCTGACAAGATCCGACTGATCAAGAATCTAGTTAATCTATAGGGAAGGAAACTGTCATCCTTACCTGGTCTGGCCCACTTGTGACTCCAGACCCACAGTAATATGGTTGACTCTTAACTGTCCTCTAGGTAATCACAAGCCAGTCTCTCCATACCTGGGATCATCCGAGTGAACTCAGTGAGGTAGCTCAGTGTTCAGCAGGAATGGGGGTAAGTGTAATGCATGAATTTCAGTCTTGTATCAATGGGTTGATTTCATGTTGCCTGTTTACCACAGTGTGATAGGGGGGTGGTGTAACAGCGTCTGTGGGATATTGAATTGAGTTGCCGGATCTTTGACGATAGTCCAAGTAATATTAATCCATTTGCTTTTCAGCTGAGTGAACCTCCCTATCATTATATCGACCTGCAACATCCAGACACTGGCTCCAAAACCAATGATGTAATTCCCATCAAGCATTCACCCCAATATATTTCTCTGAAATTCTAACCACCGGGATGTGTTCACCAGTCCCTGTTTGTGTATTATCTCTGTTGCACCTCTCTCTTTGAAATTTGCATGATACTCCAGGACCATTTCTGATCCGTGGATGTCGTCAGAATTCCTTCACCTGCCTCTGCCACATTCTTTCCCGAGCCATGAATACCCGCGCCCTCACTCTCTCCTACTTATGGAGTGTGGAAGCCAGCCATTCGGCCCATCCAGTCCACACTGACCCTCTGAAGAGTATCCCATTCAGACCCACTCCGCTACATTTCCGGTGGCTAATCCATCTAATCTACACATCCCTGGATACCATTGGTAGTTTAGCATGGCCAATCCACCAGACCAGCATGTGTTTGGACCGTGAGAGGAAACCAGACCACTCAGAGGAAACCCACACAAACAGAGGAAGACTCCTGCACACAGTCCACATTTGTTGGCTTCTTTAAAAAGAAACCACAGATGTTGCTGGAGAAACTCAGTGAGTCAGGCAGCAACGGTCAGGAGAAAACAGAATTTTGAGTCCAGTGGCTCCTCACTGTCTCCGGACTCCTTTCCCCACCTCTCATGCAATGCTTTGGCACACACTCCTTAAGGCTTGTCAATCGATCCCAATTCATGGAAGGTCCCTGACAAAATGGGTTTCTGTCTGAGTTTTAAAATAAAACCCACATGACCCACATGAGGGTTACCTCAGATTACAGCAGGATCTTGACCGGATGGGCCAATGGGCTGAGAAGTGGCAGATGGAGTTTAATTCAGATAAATGCGAGGTGCTGCATTTTGGGAAAGCAAATCTTAGCAGGACTTATACACTTCATGGTAAGATCCTAGGGAGTGTTGCTGAATAAAGAGACCTTGGAGTGCAGGTTCATAGCTCCTTGAAAGTGGAGTCGCAGGTAGATAGGATAGTGAAGAAGGCTTTTGGTATGCTTTCCTTTATTGGTCAGAGTATTGAGTACAGGAGTTGGGAGGTCAGGTTGCGGCTGTACAGGACATTGGTTAGGCCATTGTTGGAATATTGCGTGCAATTCTGGTTTTCTTCCTATCGGAAAGCTGTTGTGAAACTTGAAAGGATTCTGAAAAGATTTACAAGTGTGTTTCCAGGGTTGGAGGATCTGAGCTATAGGGAGAGGTTGAATAGGCTGGGGCTGTTTTCCCTGGACCGTCAGAGGCTGAGGGGTGACCTTATAGAGGTTTACAAAATTATAAGGGCATGGATAGGATAAATAGGCAAAGTCTTTTCCCTGGGTTCGTGGAGTCCAGAACTAGAGGGCATAGGTTTAGGATGAGAGGGGAAAGATATAAAAGAGACCTAAGGGGCAACATTTTCACGCAGTGGGTGGTACGTGTATGGAATGAGCTGCCAGAGGAAGTGGTGGAGGCTGGTACAATTGCAACATTTAAGAGGTATTTGGATGGGTATATAAATAGGACGGGTTTGGAGGGATATGGGCCAGGTGCTGGCAGGTGGGACTAGATTGGGTTGGGATATCTGGTCAGCATGGACGGGTTAGACCGAAGCATGTTTCCATGCTGTACATCTCTATGACTCTGTGACATCCCAAAGCAATTTCTGGTTGATCAGGGATGACCCATGTGCCTTGAACCAGAAACTTGGCCTGTTCTGGGGAATGGCCCTGCCACGCTGAGTGAGACCATTTCCTGGTCGGGGAGACAGATCAGATATTGTTGGATACAAATCGATGTGTGTTTTTAGCTCTGTATTGACCAATTCCAGCGACAGTAGCAGATGGAGGGAAACAGATGTGAAATGGCTCTTGTCCTCCAAGCGGGTCGTGTTGGGAACTGCAGGGTTTCTGATGAGCAGCAGAGGGCACCTGTAGCTCATCAACCTCTCATTGATCTGCAGTACACCAGCTCTGCTGTGTCGTTGTTTATGGAAATTCTCTTCATGAATATTTAGATTAGATTCTAATTAGGGAATCTCCTACAGTATGGAAACAGGCCCTTCAGACCAACAAATCCACACCGACTCTCTGAACACTAACCCATTCAGGCTCATTTCCCGACCCTATATTTACCCCAACTAATGCACCTGACACTATGTGTTAATTCACCAGGACTGTGGGAGGAAACTGGAGCACCCAGAGGAAACCCCACACAGACACGGGGAGAATGTGCAAACTCCACACAGACAGTCACCCCGAGGTGGGAATCGAACCCGGGTTCCTGATGCTGTGAGGCAGCAGTGCTAACCACTGAGCCACCGTGCCACCCCAAGTTTAATGCCCAGTTTCACTAGGTGACCCCCAAAAAATGGCCAAATAAAAGGAACAAACTGGAAGAAGGTGTACCCACAATTGGGTAAAACTCAAAGCTAGCAGGTTCGTTGGAGTCTCAGTAACCTGTGTAAACAATCTTGTGTTAATCTGTGGAATAAAAGTGTGTTCATTTGGGTAAAAAATGTGAATCAATCTGTGCAAACTCTTTAATTTGAGAAAAAGCCTGTGCAGATCTGGGCAAAAATGTGGCATCAGTTTGTACAAAGAATGTGGGTGAAGTTGTGCAAATGTCTTGTGTCAGTTTGTGTTGTGAGTGTGTGTGCCCAGGGTTTGAATCTGCAGCTTTGTGTCTGTGTGTATTCCCAGGCTGGGTCCAGTGACAGGAGATGGGGGTAAGGACAGGGACAGAGTGGGACAGCCCTGGTCTAACCCTGCTGCTTTCTCCCAGGCCCCATCCCCCTCAAATCCACAAAGATGACGGTTGGTGTGTTCCATACCTGTGACCTGTGGGAGGTGTGTTCCAGGTAATGGAGCTGGGAGCTGACTGGATGAGCTGGGATTTGGGAGGAGATGGGATTTGAGTGACAGACATGGAGGGAGGGAGACGTATTTAAACCTGGCTCAGGCAGCCGTGAGCCTTTTGCCGTGTGGAGTGACCAAGGGGGGGGTATTAGGGTGTTATTGTCTCTCTTGCTCTGTCTGTGAATGAGAATGTGGGTTGTGTTTGAATGTCATCCTGTTTTGGATCTTAAAGCTTCCCCAGAGAGAGAGATAGAGACCATGGAGAGGGAGCTGGGACCAGGCTCTGTCCCTGATGGGGGACACATGCACAGAGAGAGAGAGACAGAGACAGAGACAGAGACCATGGAGAGGGAGCTGGGACCAGGCTCTGTCCCTGATGGGGGACACATGCACAGAGAGAGAGAGACAGAGACAGAGACCATGGAGAGGGAGCTGGGACCAGGCTCTGTCCCTGATGGGGTACACATGCACAGAGAGAGAGAGAGACAGAGACAGAGACAGAGACCATGGAGAGGGAGCTGGGACCAGGCTCTGTCCCTGATGGGGTACACATGCACAGAGAGAGACAGAGACAGAGACAGAGACCATGGAGAGGGAGCTGGGACCAGCTGGAATGGTGAAGATGGTCTCCTTCCCCTCTCCATGTCTCTCCTTGCCTCATTTGTGTTTCTACCTCTCTTTTCCCTTCCATCTCTCTTTCCCTTCCCATGTCTATCTCTGTTTCACTATCTCTCTCTGTCTGTGTGTCTGTCTCTCTCTCTCTCTGTGTTCTGTGTCTGTGTGTGTGTCTCTTTTTCTGTGTGTTCTGTGTGTGTGTGTCTCTCTCTTTCTGTGTGTGTGTCTCTCTCTCTCTCTGTGTGTGTGTGTGTCTCTCTCTCTCTCTCTGTATGTCTTTCTGTGTGTGTGTGTGTGTGTCTCTTTCTGTGTGTTCTGTGTGTGAGTCTCTCTCTCTCTCTCTCTCTCTGTGTGTGTGTGTGTGTGTCTCTCTCTCTCTCTTTCTCTGTGTGTGTCTCTCTCTTTCTCTGTGTGTGTGTGTCTCTCTCTCTCTGTATGTCTTTGTGTGTGTGTGTGTGTGTGTGTGTGTCTCTCTCTCTCTCTTTCTGTGTGTGTGTGTGTGTGTCTCTCTCTCTCTCTCTTTCTCTGTGTGTGTCTCTCTCTTTCTCTGTGTGTGTGTGTCTCTCTCTCTCTCTGTATGTCGTTCTGTGTGTGTGTGTCTCTTTCTGTGTGTTCTGTGTGTGTGTCTCTCTCTCTCTTTCTCTGTGTGTGTGTGTGTGTGTGTGTGTGTGTGTTTCTCTCTCTGTCTGCCCCCTGTGCTTGTCCTCCAAGTGTGTCAGTGGCTGGGAGATATTGGGAAAGGGGCTATTTATGTCAGAGATACCCTCCCACCCCCCCTTGCTGAGCTCTCCCCTGGGCCGGGGTGTGGGAGGGGTACATAAGTCCTTATGGACCGTGCCCCCATCCCTATTTGCTGCATAGCAAGATCCCAGTCCCACAATCCCAGGTGGACATTCAGCCCATCGTGTCTATCTCCGCCCCCCCATTAAATGCCCCATGTCCTGCCCCCACCCCCGGACTCCCTTCAGGTCTTGCCCCTGAAAGGCCTCTCATTGAACTCCCCCCCACTCCTGACAGAGAACTCTCATCCCTGATACCCCGCTGTGGCCCCACCCAGAGAGCAGACACTCTCTCTGACCTTTTGACTGAGAGCAGTCGGCACAGCAAGATCCCATCTCCAGCTGTTCCCTGTAGCACCCTCTTTCTCCCCTCCCCCCACCAAACACTGAGGGAGGGGCTTTCCCCATCACCTCCTGCTCCTCAGTTTGCACCAAATATTTCTGACCCCCCCCCCCCACTAAGATGTTGTCTGTCCCCCCAATTTGGCAGCCCCTCACCCAATACCCCCCATGCCAATGTCTTATTTCCCCCTCCTTCCCCCCCTCCCGTGTACCTTTACACCCCTCCACATCCCGCCTGCCAAAACACTCCTCACCACCACCCCCAAATCAAATTCCCCCCTCCCCTAGTTTCTCCCCTGATCCTGAAGTGCCCACAATTTAGCATCTCGCAATCCTTCACCCCTCCCCAAATCGTATCCCCACCTCATGTTTTGCTCCCCTCCTGGTTGGCACCCAGATTTGGAAGGGGGTGGGGGGGTTAAGGATCAATACTGGGCCTGTGCCCTCATTTTGTAACCCCTCCTCTGATTTTATGCCCCTTCCCAAGTTTTGGCCCCTGCACCAATTATATGACCCCCTTCCGCATTTGTCACCCCCTGCATTTTGCCTCCACCCCCCCCCAGAGTGTAAGCCTCTTTTTGTCCATGACCCTCCCTTCCATTATCCCCCCACCCTCCATGTCCTCTATACCCCCTCCCTTCCCCCTGCTGAGCCCCACCCCTGGGCTTTGGGTAAATGAGTCTAAGTGGCCTGTGAGTTCACCCCGCCCCCAACACCATCGACGTACAGCAAGATCCCAGTCCCAGATTCCCTCACACCCCAGGAAGAGGACATTCGGCCCAGCGTGCCTAGCCCCTCCTGATGTGAGAGGGGTCCTGTCCTGTTCTCCTCAGGGCTTGCCCCCAAATAGCCCCCCCATCAAATCATCGTTTCCTGTGGGCACTTCTTCTCCCTGTTACCCCCCATCCTGACCAACCCACACAGAGAGCGTGTGAGGAGGCTGGCCGTGGGGGGGCACAGCAAGATCCCAGTCTCCCGTCACCTCTCCCCTCTCTGAGAAAGGGGCTTTATCTGATTCCCCCGCACAGCCTGACCCTTCCCCAAATATTCCCCCCAATTACGGTATTGTATCTGTTCCACCCCCCCACTAAATACCTCCCAACCCCAGCACGGCCTCCTGTCTAAATGCCCCCTCCCAGTGTAGCTTTATTCCCCTCCCACCACTAACCTCCCCAATAGACACTCCCTCCGTTCCCCCTCCCCCATATTTTATGCCACCCCTGTGCCCACTATTGTATGTCTCTGTTTTGCCCCCCAGTAATGTTGCCCCCTGCCAATTGTGCTCAGAACTGAGGGCAGAGTCAAAAATGAGGGGCGGGGGGTAGTGGGGAAGAAGGGGAATATCATTATACTCATTTTGTTTCCCCCTTTTTTTCTGCTCTCCCCAGGTTTTGTACCTGCCCCAACTCAGCAACTTCCACCACCCCAACCCCATCCCCATTTTCCTGCCCCTGCATTTCTGCCTGTCCCTGGACTTTTCGCCCCTCCCCTAACCCAACTCTTGCACTTTCTCCCAAACATTTTGCCCCCTTAACACCTTGTCCTGCTCTAATTGCCCCTCCCTCAAACTGCCCCTGTACCAATATACCCTGCTCGCCGTTCCCACTGGATATAAATGCCCCCATGGGTCTCCATCGTCCACAATTGCCCACCCCTTTTACCCCCTCACTAAGTCCTAGCCCCTGGGCTGAAGGGGGTGGGGTGAGAGGGAGGATGTGCACTGACTGACTGGCCTTTTGACTGTGTGTCTCTTCATGCACAGCAAGATCCCAGGCTTCCCCCAGCCACCCTGCTCAGTGAGAAAGGGGCTTTATCTCTCCCACCCCCACCCACCGTTTGGACAACAATGGGAGACACAGAGAACAGCAAGATCCCACGGTGTTAACAGCATGTACGGCACCAAGTGGTACTGAGGCCAAATCTAACCCAAGGGGCAGGAACAGCAAGACAGGGGGAGGGACGGAGGGAGGGACAGATAGGGAGGTGGAGGGAGAGAAAGCAAGCAAGGTGAGGGACAGAGACAGAGGGAGGGACACAGACAGAGAGAGCGAGCCAAGGACAGAGAAAGATCCCGGGGAGAGAGAGAGAGACAGACAGACAGACAGACAGAGGACAGAGCTGCTGGGAGAGAGAGAGAGAGAGAGAGAGAGACAGAGAGGGAGAGACACTGTGTGCAACCAGGGAAAGAGAGAGAAAGAAACACCGAGGCAGAGCCAGCAAAGGACAGAGAAAGATCCCACGGAATGAACTCCCCGGGAGAGAAACAGAGGGCAGACCAGAGAGAGTGTAAAACCCAGGGAGAGAACAGGACAGAGAGAGAGAACAAAACACCCAGGGGAAAGACATAAGGACAGAGGGTGAGAGAGAGAAAAGGGCAGACACAGGGAGGGAGAGAAAGCCAGAGCGAGAGAGAGAGAGAGAGAGAGATACAACAGACAGCTCGTGAGAGAGGACGAGGGGGTGATGGTATTAAACAGATAGAATAATCCTCAGGCAGGAACAGCAAGATCCCACAGGGCTGACAGGGAGAGGTGGGGGTGGGGAGGGAGAGGTGCAGATTGAACATTTCAACAGTTCCTGGGAACAAGGGAGGGCCCAGAGATCTGTAGGAGGGGAATGTACAGGGGAATGTGAACAGGGTGGAGTTGGGAAGGATGGGGATTAAAGGAATGTTGTGGGATAGACAGAGAGAGAGTTGGGAACACAGAGGTGGAGATGGGAGCTGGAGTGAGAGAGGGAGGCAGTGACATCTGTGGGATCAGACTGTGCAGCAACTCCCTCTCCATCTTTTTGTCCCTTTGTGCCCACCCCAGCCCCGAACTCGGTCCTTGTGAGAAAAATCCCAGAGACGGCCTGAACTCCGCAATTCCTTTCCCCGATGTGTGTGTGTGTGTGTGTGTGTGTGTGTGTGTGTGACTGAACAAGGAGATGGGACAGTTTCTGATTATTCTCTCCCTCTCTCTCTCTCGCTGTCTCTCTCTCTCTCTCTCTCGCTGTCTCACTCCCTCTCTCTCTCTCTGGTTCTGGCTCTGGTCTGATGATTCCTCGGGGCAGAAATGATTTGATTCCCTCTGTCTCTGCACCGTCCTGAATTTCAGCTCCTGGATCTAATCCCCTCCTCGGGGTGGGGGGAACAGACTGAGAGGGAAATAAGAATCGATTTGAAATAAAATACAGCAGCGACACCAAGAGCACAGCAAGATCCCACTGCTCTCTGCCTTTCACAGTCTCCCACTTTACCCTGATTTGGAGATGCCGGTGTTGGACTGGGGCGTACAAAGTTAAAAATCACACAACACCAGGTTATAGTCCAACAGGTTTATTTGGAAGCACTAGCTTTCGGAGCGCTGCTCCTTCATCAGGTGGTTGTGGAGTACACAATTGTAAAACACAGAACTTATAGCAAAAGTTTACAGTGTGATGTAACTGAAATTACTCATTGAAAAATACCTCGATTGTTTAAGTCTCCCATCTGTGAGAATGACCGTGGTCGTTTCACTTGTTTCACATGTAAATCACAAAATTGTTTTAAAAGTTATATTCTCAGGTTAACTGGAACAATTGCTATCAGCCCAGATAAGATGTTAAGATGTTGAAGGTGTTCGCCCTCTGTGTTCCCTGTCTGTGCCACAATGTTTAGACTAATTCTAATCTGAAAAGTGAGTTAGCTGCAAATGTGTTGCTGGTCAAAGCACAGCAGGCCAGGCAGCATCTCAGGAATAGAGAATTCGACGTTTCGAGCATAAGCCCTTCATCAGGAAGGGACTGAAGGGTATTTTGATTTCCAAATGGCACCAGATCAGGACAGGCTTAGATTGTGAAACAGATTTGACACAGATTGATTGGAAAGTAAATTGTGAAGAGGAGGTACGGGGTTTTTCAACTTCAGAGACAAAGCCCAGCAATGAAGCCGAAGTACAAAGGGATCTGGGAGTGCTCGCCCAGGATTCTCTAACGGTCAACTGGAAGGTGGAGTCCGTGATTAAGGAAGTGAATGTAATGTTGTCATTTATCTCAGGAGGGTTGGAATGTAAAAGCAGCTTCTGAGATTTCATAAAGTTCTAGTTAGGTCCCATTTAGAATACTGTGTCCAATTTTGGGACCCACCCCTCAGGAAGGACATACTGGCACTGGAACGTGTCCAGTGGAGATTCACACGGATGATCCCAGGAATGGTAGGCCGAACACACGATGAATGGCTGAGGATCATGGGATTGTATTCATTAGAGTTTCGAATGTTGAGGGGAGATCGAAGAGAAACTTACAAGATAATGCATGGCTTAGAACGGGTGGACACTGGGAAGCTGTTTCCGTTCGGAGGGGAGACTAGGACCCATGGGCACAGCCTTTAGAATTACAGGGGGTCAATTTAGAAAGGAAATGAGGAGACTTTTCTTCAGCCAGAGAGTGGTGGATCTGTGGAATTCATTGCCATGGAGTGCAGTGGAGGCTGGGACATCTCTCCAAGGCAGAGATTGATAAATTCTTGATCTCTCAAGAAATGAAGGGCTATGGGGAGAGTACGGGTCAGTGGAGTTGAAATGTCCATCAGCCATGATTAAATGGCGGGGTGCCCTCGATGGGTCGAATGGCCTTACTTCCACCCCTATGTCTTCTGGTCTTAATTGAACAGGCTAGTGCAGTTAGGAGGACAAATAATGCAGGAGCAGATCTTACCAGGGATTGGAGGAAGAGAGTGAGGAAAAGGCATCAGGTTACTACAGCCTGCAGTGAAACTTGACCAGGGACCAATTCTGTTTTGCTGCAAACAGTTCCAAACGTGTCTGAGCCTGGAGCTCCCTCCAATCTGAAAGCCGCATTAACCTCTGCCCTGTATTCTGTCTCTGAGCCGATGGTGTATCCGTTCTGTCACTGACCCTTTAGTCCCACAGGCATCAATGTTTCTCTCGGTCCCAATTGGAGACCTTCTCTCATCCACGTGAAGGAATTAGACCCTGAGCATTCCACTGACACTGTCTCCCATCAATCTTCATGGGATCCCCATGGCAGAGGGTAAAGAGCAAGGAAGGCCTTGCTGTGAGGGTTTTACTGAGACACCATCAGGAATCCTGGGGACCATGTCCCTCCCCAGACCGAGTGTAAACAGCCTCTGCAAACACACATCCCATTCTCAAGATGGAGCAATGTCTGACTGAAAACAGAGACTGTGGTGCTTCCCTGATACAGTCCCAGAGAGTTCTCAGGGTGTGATGTTCTGGAGGACATTGAACTGAAACAGAGAAACCAGGAGCAGGAGGAGGCCATTCAGCCCCTCTGATCCTGCTCTCCCATTCAGTACGATGACGGCTGATCCTCGATCTCGACGCCACTTTCTCTCCATACTCCGTGATGTCTTTAATCTGGAAAAGGATCATCAGGCTCCTTCCTGAATATATCCAGGGAGTTATCCTCCACACTTTCACACATTCAGACCCAGGGAGGTTTTGTCCCTGAGGGAGGGCAGGTTCAGATCTGCAGGAAGAATAGAAAAAGCAGAACGCTTCTGTTTAAAGTGGTGAGAAAACCTGAAATTAATGTCTAGGGGGTTCAGCTGATCTTGTACACATATGTCAGAGAGTTAACCCAATGATAGTGTCAGGAAATAGGAGGACAAACATTATTTCAATGTAAGGGGACTAACAGGGAAGGTGGATGAACTCAGGGCATGGTTAGGAACATGGGGCTGGGATATCACAGAGATTACAGAGACGTGGTTCAGGGATGGACAGGACTGGCAGCTTAATGTTCCCTGATACCAATCCAATAGGGCAGGATAGGAAGGTGGGGGGCAAGACAGGGGAGGGAATGGCATTTTTGATCAGGGATAATATCACGGCTGTACTTGGGGAGGATATTCCTGAGAATACATGGAATGAAGTTATTTGGGTGGAACTGAGAAATGAGAAAGGGATGATCACCTTATTGGGATTATATTATAGACTGCAGGAGAAAGTGAGGACTTAAGATGCTGGAGATCAGAGTCGAGAGTGTGGTGCTGGAAAAGCACAGCAGGTCAGGCAGCATCCAAGGAGCAGGAGAATCGACGTTTCAGACGTTTCACTTTCCTGATGAATGGACTATGCCCGAAAAGGCAATTCTCCTGACCTTCGGATGCTGACAGACCTGCTGAGCTTTTCCAGCACCACACTCATGTACTATACCCTTATTCAGCAGGAAATCGAAGTGTCTATTTGTTTTAAAAGAGGGATGTTTTGCAGATAAAGGGATGACTGGAAAATGGAAGCCTTCGAAAATGAGGCAACGAGAGTCCAGGGAGAATATGTTGCTGTTAGGGGGAATGGTAAGGAAAGGTAAGGTATAGGGAAAGCTGGATGACGAGAGAAAATGAGGTTTTGGTTTAGAAAAGAAACACGTGTCAGGGATAGATCGCAGAAATCGAGTTAATCCTTGGAAGAGTATAATGGCAGCAGGAGTATCCTTAAGAGGGAAATCAGGAGGGCAAAAAGGGGACCTGAGATAGATTTGGCAAATAGGGTTAAGGAGAATTCCCAAGGGATTGTATCAATACATTAATGACAAAAGGGTAACTAGGGAGACAATAGGGCTCCTCAAAGATCAGCAGGGCAGCCTATGAGTGGTCCTGCAGGAGATGGGGGTAGATATTAAATGAGTATTTTGCATCAGTGTTTACTGTGTTTTCAGAGTGGAGGCCTGTGACCAGTGGTGTGCCACAAGGATCAGTGCTGGGTCCACTGCTTTTTATCACTTATATAAATGGTTTGGGTGTGAATGCAGGAGGTATAGTTAGTAAGTTTGCAGATGACAGCAGAATTGGGGGTGTAGTAGACAGTGAAGAAGGTTAGCCCAGAGTACAGCAGGATCTTGATCAGAGAGGCCGATGGGTCAAGGGGTGGCTGGTGGAGTTTAATTTAGATCAATGTGAGGTCCTGCATTTGGAAAGGCGAATCAAGGTGTTATACACTTAATGGTCAGGTCGAGGGGAGTGTTGCTGAACAAAGAGACCTTGGCATGCAGCTTTATAGCTCCTGGAAAGTGGAGTCACAAGCAGATAGGATAGTGAAGAAGCATTTGGTATGCTGTCCATTATTGGTCAGAGTATTGAGTATACGAGTTGGGAGGTCACGTTGCGGCTGTACAGGACATTGGTTCAGCCACTTTTGGAATATTGTGTGCAATTCTGGATGATGTTGCAGTCAGAAATGTGAAGGACGGGCATTCCCCAAGCAGAGACACAGAGTTCAACTCAGTTTAAACTGTCTCCATCAAATGTATCCCACACCCAGACACAAACAACCTCTCGACTGTGCTACAACAGGGTCGGTATATCACTGGCTCTGTATTCTCAACCAATTCAGCACCGAGTTCTTTGTTTGATTCTCGCTGTTCTGTTGTCATTCTCCGATGGATTCCTGGATCTGAATGTCCTCATGAACAGACGTTCTAATTCCACGGGCCATGTCCTGCTCCTGAACACAGCGTCTGATTTCATTGCGGTGTGTGATAGAGGAGCCCCTTGGGGACAGGGGGAGGTCAGTCTCTCTCATGTATAATCTCACTATCACTCTCTTGCACACAATCTCTCTCTCTCTTTCTCTCTCTCTCTTTCCTCGTCTCCAATAGATGATTTTGCTTTCGTTCTTGTGTCTAAATGAACGAAGGGACATGAGGGAGAGAATGGGATTAGAGAATTGGGCTCGATGATTGCACTCACTCTCTCACACATGCAAGTGACTCTGTGTGTGTGTGTGTGTGTGTGTCACTCGGGCCCTGTAGTATTGGGTAATTAAAACATTTCATCTGGTACTTATTATGAGATGAAAAATGACTTTCTGGCTCCGTGTATACAGATCACAGAAAGCTAATGGGCGAGACTCTCGGATGGTTTGTTGCCTCCCAGGTGCCAAGGTCCGAGACATCTTGGACTGTGTCTTCAGAATCCTTAAGGGGGAGGGTGTGCAACCAGAAGTCGTGGTGCTCATTGGAACCAACAACATAGGTAGGAAGAGGGGTGGGGAGGTCATTCAGGAGCTCAGGGAGTTAGGCTGGAAGCTAAAAGCTAGGACGGACAGAGTTGTCATCTCTGGTTTGCTGCCGGTGCCCCGTGACAGTGAGGCAAGGAATAGGGAGAGAGTGCAGTTGAATATGTGGCTGCAAGGATGGTGTAGGAGGGAGGGTTTCAGGTATTTGGACAATTGGACTGCATTCTGGGGAAGGTGGGACCTGTACAAGCAGGACGGGTTGCACCTGAACCGGAAGGGCACCAATATCATGGGAGGTAGGTTTGCTAGCACTCTTCGGGAGGGTTTAAACTAATTTGGCAGGGGGATGGGATCCGGAATTGTAGTCCAGCAAGTAGGTTAGCTGTTTTTCAAGATGTCCAAGAATGTAGGGAGGCTGTGGAGAAGGTAGCACTGACAGGGAATACTTGTGCACACAGAGATGAGTTGAAGTGTGTATACTTCAACGCAAGGAGTATCAGAAATAAGGTGGGTGAACTTAAGGCATGGATCGGTACTTGGGACTACGATGTTGTGGCCATCACGGAAACGTGGATAGAAGAGGGACAGGAATAGTTGTTGGAGGTTCCTGGTTACAGAGGTTTCAGTAAGATTAGGGAGGGTGGTAAAAAAAGAGGGATGGTGGCGTTGCTAATTAGAAATGGTATAACAGCTGCAGAAAGGCAGTTCGAGGGAGATCTGCCTTTGGAGGTAGTATGGGCTGAAATCAGAAATAGGAAAGGAGCAGTCACCTTGTTGGGTGTTTACTATAGACCCCCCAATAGCAGCAGAGATGTGGAGAAACAGATTGGGAAACAGATTTTGGAAAGGTGCAGAAGCCACAGGGTAGTAGTCATGGGCGATTTCAACTTCCCAAATATTGATTGGAAGCTCTTTAGATCAAGTAGATTGGTCGGGGCGGTGTTTGTGCAGTGTGTCCAGGAAGCTTTTCTAACTCAGTATGTAGATTGTCCGACCAGAGGGGAGGCCATATTGGATTTGGTACTTGGTAACGAACCGGGACAAGTGATGGGCTTGTTAGTGGGTGAGCATTTTGGTGATGGTGACCACATTTCTGTGACTTTCACCTTGGTTATGGAGAGAGATAGATGCGTGCAATTGGGGGAAGCATAAATACGATGCTGCAAGACATCTGAGGAGCATAAGTTGGGAGCGTAGGCTGTCATGGAAGGATGTCGTTGAAATGTGGAACTTTTTCAAGGAACAGATACGACGTGTCCTTGATATGTATGTACCTGTCAGGCAGGAAAGAGATGGTCGTGTGAGGGAACATTGGTTGACGAGGGAGGTTGAATGTCTTGTAAAGAGGAAGAAGGAGGCTTACATAAGGTTCAGACAGAGCGTTGGAGGGATACAGGATAGCCAGGAGGGAGCTGAAGAAAGGGATTAGGGATAAGATAGGGCAAGAAAAATCTTTGGCGGGTAGGATCAAGGATAACCCCAAGGCCTTTTATGCGTATGTGAGAGACATGAGAATGACGAGAACGAGGGTAGGTCCGATCAAGGACAGTAGTGGGAGACTGTGTTTTGAGTCGGAAGAGATAGGAGAGGTCTTGAATGAGTACTTTTCTTCAGTATTTACAAATGAGAGGGACCGTATTGTTGAAGAGGAGAGTATGAAACAGACTGGAAAGCGAGAGGAGATACTTGTTAGGAAGGAAGATGTGTTGGGCATTTTGAAAAACTTGAGGATAGACAATATCCTGACGGGATATATCCTAGGATTATGTGGGAAGCAAGAGAGGAAATTGCAGAGCTGTTGGCAATTATCTTTTCATCTTCACTGTCAATGGGGGTGGTGCCAGGGGACTGGAGAGTGGCAAATGTCGTGCCCCTGTTCAAAACAGGGAATAGGGATAACCCCGGGAATTACAGGCCAGTTAGTCTTACTTCGGTGGTTGGCAAAGTAATGGAAAGGGCACTGAGGGATAGGATTTATGAGTATCTGGAAAGACACTGCTTGATTAGGGACAGCCAGCGCGGATTTGTGAGGGGTAGGTCTTGCCTTACAAGTCTTATTGGATTCTTTGAGGAGGTGTCCAAGCATGTGGATGAGGATGGAGCAGTGGATGTAGTGTACATGCATTTTAGTAAGGCATTTGATCAGGTTCCCCATGGTAGGCTTATGCGGAAAGTCAGGAGGCATGGGATCGTTGGAAATTTGGCCAGTTGGATAGAGAACTGGCTAACCAGTTGAAGTCAGAGAGTGGTGGTAGGTGGTAAATATTCAACCTGGTGCCCAGTTACAAGTGGAGTTCCGCAGGGATCAGTTCTGGGTCCTCTCTGTTTGTAATGTTTATTAATGACTTGGAAGAGGGAGTCAAAGGGTGGGTCAGGAAATTTGCAGAAGATATGAAGATTGGTGGAGTTGTGGATAGTGAGGAGGGCTGTTGTCGGCTGCAAAGGGACTTCGATATGATGCAGAGCTGGGCTGAGGAGTGGCAGATGGAGATCAACACTATCATGTGTGAGGTTATCCATTTTGGAAGGACAAATAAGAATGTGGAATACAGGGTTAATGGTAGGGTTCTTAGTAAGGTGGAGGAGCAGAGGGATCTTGGGGTCTATGTTCATAGCTCTTTGAAAGTTGCCACTCAGGTGGATAGAGCTTGTAAGAAGGCCTACGGTGTATTAGGGTTCATTAGCAGAGGGATTGAATTCAAGAGTCGTGAGGTGATGTTGCAGCTGTACAGGACCTTGGTAAGGCCACATTTGGAGTACTGTGTGCAGTTCTGGTCGCCTCATCTTCAGAAAGATGTGAAAACTTTGTAGAGGATGCAGCGGAGATTTACCAGGATGTTACCTGGAATGGAGAATAGGTCGTACGAGGATAGGTTGAGAGTGCTAGGCCTTTTCTGATTGGAATGGCGAAGGACGAGGGGTGACTTGATAGAGGTTTATGAGATGATAAGGGGAATAGATAGAGTAGACAGTCAGAAACTTTTTCCCCGGGTACAACAGAGTGTTACAAGGGGACATAAATTTAAGGTGAAGGGTGGAAGGTGTAGGGGGGATGTCAGGGGTAGGTTCTTTACCCAGAGAGTGGTGGGGACATGGAATGCGCTGCCTGTGGCAGAGTCAGAATCATTGGTGACCTTTAAGCGGCAATTGGATAGGTACATGGATAGGTGCTTAAGCTAGGACAAATGTTCAGCACAACATTGTGGGCCGAAGGGCCTGTTCTGTGCTGTATTGTTCTATGTTCTATGTTCTATTAATGCAATGGTGTCACCAACTATTTGGGGAACACCTTATCATTTGCCAGTTAATCCCAAGGGATGGGAGATGGGAAGTGAGGAAGCCTTCCTGGGATTGTACAGGGATCATGGACACTATGAACCAACTCAGAAAGGCTAACAGGTGGATGTGATAGTTTACAGATCCTCTGGGATTGGATTGAGTAACAGACAGAGACACACACACTGACCAAGGGATAGGGTTTGTGAGAAGGATATTTCGATGCAGAGATGGTAAGTGAGCCAGTAATACATTGTCCGATTCTGAAATCGAATCAAGAAGTTTGGGGTGGTTTATATAAAGAATAACAGGTACCTGGGAATGAGTTACAGACTGGAATCTAATCAACGGGTTTGAGGTGGTTTATATCTGGTAGAACAGGTATCTCAGAGTGGGCTTCAGACTGAAATTTAGCACGGCCAATCTGCCCTAACGTGCACATTTTTGGATTGTGGGAGGGACATTCAAGGGGCAACACCTCCTTCCTTGTTAACCAACAAACCCCCCGTTTCATTTGACAATATGAGTGCAAACAAAAACAAAAAGAACAAATTAAGAAATTATTGTAAACCATTTCAGGTAAGGTCAAAACTTCATCAAAGTATGAACAACTGATTGATATTCGTGATCATTGATGCTTTATTAAGAGAATGGAAGAACAAGTTGAAGCAAGAAAAGCAACGTTCAGACTGACATTAACAGAACGACATTTGCTGTGGAGATTTTGAATTAAACTCTTCAGATACAACAGGGACAGGTGGGACTTGAACTGAGCTGCTTTCCCTGAGTCTATCCATTTCAGTATCTGTGGACATTTCACTGCACAACTGAGGCACTCGTGCCCCACTCCCTGGTATGTCAATGTGAACAGGGTTCACCTGCCCACTATCACAGTGATGTCACCCAGCCCCTGCAGGTCTGCCCATCTCATTATGGCTTTAAGTTGCTACAAGCCGGTTTGTAAGGCATAGCAGTATTACTGAAGGTTCTGCCATCCAGATCAATACACAGTCGAAGCCAGAATACACCTCATCACCCTTATAGATTGCATTAATACATGAAGAATATAATTGCTAGATTAAGACAGTTGCACAACCAATTAAGAGTTAGAAACCAATACAGCTTTGTATTGCGCCTTCCAAGAGTCTAGCTGTCCCAACCCAGCAATGGTTACTGGCTGGAACAGACTTGACTGCAATCCTGTCACCTCTTCAATTTGACATGTTACCGAGTAACGTGTGGAACGGATGTAACGGGTGCAACGGGTTGAAGGGCTTCCTCACTCGATACTGTTTCACTGTGTTCTGAAAGATTCAGTACAGATTGCAGATTTGAAGGTGCCACATTGGATTCCATTGCCTTCATCACGCTGCGAGCATTTGCAGCTGGTGTGTTCGTTGACATCATTGTAGTTGAGACATCACATAAGCACCGAAAAGGGGAGAAACAAAGAAAACACTTTGGTTAAAAAAAATCTTTGCAATGCCAGAGACAAGCCTCATTGACAGTAGAACTCCATTATCAGTTGAGGCAGTGGATGTTTTAAGTGACATGTAATTAAATTCTTCGGCACAATATACAAACTAGTTCCAAAGCCTGGACATGTTCTGCAGTGAACGTCAAATGAGGATCTGGGACTGGTTTCAGTTCTCTCACATTGTTTCTTGGTCTTTGTTCTCAAACCACTCCCTCATTTCTCAGCGAGAGTTGACTTTGAGGTTTGCACTGAATCATTCTACATTGCTGATTGAGGAATGAATGATTAATGTGCTTTCTTGATCATGGTGTAGGATTAGACTCTGAGATTGTAATGGGGCAGGAGGCTAAGGCGATTAAGACTAAGCTTTGGAACATCTGACCCCAGATCTCTTGAGAACTCGGGAGTTCCCCTTTTCTTTTCATTCTCCTTCTGTGGAGTTCCTTGGGAACTTTTGATTTGAAGGAAAGACATTTGGGGTGGCACAGTGGCTCAGTGGTTAACACTGCGGCCTCACAGCACCAGGGACCCGGCTGTGATTCCAGACTGCAGTGATTGTCTGTGTGGAGTTTGCATGTTCTCTCTATGTCTGTGTTAACACCTCAGGTGCTCCAGTTTCCTCCTACATACCAAAGATATGAAGACTGGGTGGATTGACCATGCTAAATTGGTCATAGTGTCTAGGGAGGTGCACACGAGGTGGATGAGCCATTGGAAATGCTGGGTTACAGGGATACTGGAGCAGGGCTGGGTCTAGGTGGGATGCTCTTCGGAGAGTCAGTGTGGGACTCAATGGGCCGAATGTCGTCTTTCTGCACTGTAAGGGTTCAATGATATATCAGTGTGTAACCATTGATTGGTTAGCAAACTGATTCCAGGACGGGAATGGGTATTGGTGTCCCCATCTGAGCGTAAATAACTACTTGTTGGACACTTTAGTGTCTTTGGGGTAATTGAGGATTGAGTGCAACATCAGAGAAATCCCAATAATAAATGAAAACAGAACAGACTTACCCTGAGCAATGCACAAACAGATAATGGTGAAAGCAAGAACCAACTTCATTGTCAAGCTTCGATGGGGTCTGTCAGAGACACAGGTCAGTCACTTCTGTCTGTTATTGAGCTGCTGCTGTCTTCCTGATCACAGCTGTCCACTCCTCACTGCAGATACTCACTTGGTGTCTGCTTTATATTGAGACAGAACCATGACTCATGATGTTACACACATCTCAACTGACCTAATTATTATTCCTGTCAAATTACTTGTGAAGTAAATCACACGATTAATCAATCTTCTGGAAACTTCCTCTGTGGTCACAGCCAATGGAATTTGGACAGGACAGGATGCCATTGTATTGGAGGCATTTTGGAGAACGTTCTCCAGATAATTCCAGAGATGAAAGGTTTGTCCTCTGAGGCGATATTGAGCAGTTAAGGCCCAGGTTCACACGAGTTTGGAAGGACCTGAAGAAATCGAATTGAGGAACATAAGATGCAAAAGGAGACTGATAAAGTAAACGTGGAGCAGAGATTTTCCCTCGTGAGTCGATCTCGGTTATCAGTTTAAGGGAAAGTCCCAGCAAATGTGAAACAGAGATCAGGAGGATTTACTTCTGTCAAACGGGTTGCGATTCTGTGGCATTCAGTACCCCAGAGTGCAATGAATGCTGGGACACTGAATACATTTAAGGAGGAGATAGACACGTTTTTAATTAGTAACAGGTTAAAGGGCTTTGGAGACCAGGCAGGAAAGTGGTGTTGAAGTTGAGATGAGAACAGCCACGATCGTATTGTCTGGTGGACCAGGCTTGAGGGGCTGAATGGACTGCTCCTACTCCAATATCTTCCAACCCTGGGTGCATTCCCCTGGTCAGTGTGTTGACCAATCAGAATCGATTGGCCTGTTTCCAATGTAAACAAAAGCTTTACAGTTAACTGCTCTCTGGTGAATCCTCCAGCACATCGCCATGACCAATCAGTGTATTTGTCACGAGCACACTCTCCACATCTCATCTAAATTGGTGTTCTCTTTGAGACTTGGCTTTCTTGTGATTCTGTCCTGATGAGTACGAGACCAATACCTTTGAAAGCACATTTCTTTCCTCAGTAACGTGTAGCTGAACGATTGATCGGATTTTGCTGCCTCAGTACGGGGACGCACATTCACAAAAACTGACTCAGATACAGTTTGTCAATCATACCTTGCTCAATGACCCTGCTCACGGTCAAATACCAATTTCCAGATTCCGTTAGTTAGATTCACAGTTGGTGAGCAATAATTGTGGAATTTTCAGATTCATTTTGCATTTATAATTTCAATAAGTATTGAACCCTTGATTCTGACAACACAGTTTTGGTCCCTGCACTGAGAGAAGGATGTGAATGCATGAGAAGTAGCTCAGTGAAGGGTTACTCAACTCATACCTGGAATGAATGGGTCACCTTATGAGGATAGGCAAGGCAGGCTGGGTCTGTATCCTCTGGAGTTTACAGCCATAGAGTTACAGACTCTTTGGTCCAACTTATCCTTGCTGACCGGATATCCCATGGTCCTGTAGTCCCATTTTCCAGCATTTGCCCCATCTCCCTCTCAATTCTTCATATTCATGGACCTATCCAGTTGCCACTTAAATGTTGAAATGTTACCCACCTACAACACTTCCTCTGGCAGCTCGTTCCATACCTGCACCACCTTCAGCATGAAACAGTCACCCATAAAGTCCCTTTTATATCTTTCCTCTCTCACTTGAAACCTATTCCCTCTGGTTTGGACTCCCCTGCCCTGGTATAAAGATCTTGGCCACTCACCCAATGCATGCCCCTCATGACCCCATGGAATAAGGTCAAACCCCCTGCCTTCAATGCTCCAGGAGAAAAAGCCACAGCCAGTTCAGCCTCTCACAATAGTCAGAAGTGAATCATTTCAAACAGGGATCTTGATCAGATGGGCCGAAGGGCTGAGAAGTGGCAGATGGAGTTTAATTTAGATCACTGTGAGGTGCTGCAAATTGGGAAAGAAACCTGAGCAGGACTTATAGACTTCATGGTAAGTTCTTGGGGAGTGTTGCTGAACAAAGAGACCTTGGAGTGCAGGTTAATAACTCCTTGAAAATGGAGTTGCAAGTCATTAGGATAGTGAAGAAAGCATTTCGTATGCTTTCCTTTATTGGTCAGAGTATTGAGTACAGAGTTAGGAGGTCATGATGCTGCTGTACAGGACATTGGTTTGGCCACTTTTGGAATATTGCGTGCAATTCTGGTCTCCTTCCTATCAGAAGGATATTATGAAACCTGAAAGGGTACAGAAAAGATTTACAAGCATGTTGCCAGGGTTGGAGGACTTGAGCTACAGGGAGAAGTCGAATAGTCTGGGGCTATTTTCCCTGGAGCATCAGAGGCTGAGGGGTGACCTTGTAGAGGTTTGTAAAATCATGAGGGGCATGGATCAATAGACAAAGTCTCTTCCCTGGGGTTGGGGAGTCCAGAAATAGAGGGCAGAGGTTCAGAGTGAAATGGGAAAGATATAAAATAGACCTGAGGGGCATCGTTTTCGCACAGAGGGTGGTATGTGTATGGTATGAGCTGCCAGAGATGGTGGTGGAGTCCAGTACGATTGCAACATTTAAAAGGCATCTGGATGGGTACGTGAATAGGAAGGGTTTGGAGGGATATGGGCCGGGTGCTGGCAGGTGGGACTAGATTGGATTGGGATATCTGGTCGGCATGGACAAGTCAGACCGAAAGGTCTGCACATCTCTATGAACATATGACTCAATATAACATCCTAAGGGGACCTGACAGGATGTGTGTAGAAAGGATGTTTCCTCTTGTGGGAGAATCTAGATTTCGGGGGTGACGGTTTGAAAATAAGTGAGCACCTGTTTGAAACCGAGATGGGAAAACATTTTTTCTCTCAGTGACAGTCTTTGGAATTCCCTTCCTCAACAGGCAGTGGATGCAGAATCTTCAAATATTTTTAAGGCAAAAGTAGACTGATTCTTAATGACCAAGAGTGGGTGGGATTATTGGGGAAGGTGCAGGAATGTAGAGTTGATGTTAAAATCAGATCCGCTGTGATCTTCGTGGAAGGCAGAACAAACGTGAAGGGCCATGTGGCCTACATTTGTTCCTTCTTTGGATGTTCTTCCTGATGTGTGATTCTCTGTCAGGAATGTGTTGATCTGCAAATCAGCTCTTGAATATCTCAGAGCCTGAATGGTAAATTCTCTTTTAATTAGTTGACACAAACATCCCACTTGGAATTTTTCATTGGCAATACCAGTGTTTATCACCCATTCCTAATTTGATGAAGGGCTGTTAAAAGTCAACTACATTGTTGTGGGACTACAAATGTGAGGTGTTGCATTTTGCTCAGAACAATCAGTGCAGGAGCTATGCACTTAATGATAGGGCCCTGCCAGTGTTGCTGAAAGAGAGACCTTGGGGTACAAGGTCATAGTTCATTGAAGGTGGAGTCGCAGATAGACAGGGCGGTGAAGAAGGTGTTTGAAAGGTCAGTGCATTGAGTATAGGAGTTGTGATGTCATACTCTGACAGTACAGGACATTGCTTTGGCCATTTTTATAATACTGCCATTAATCTAGTGTCCCTGCTTTCAGAGAGATGTCATTACACTTGAAAGGATGCAGACAATACTCACAAGGATGTTGCCAGGGCTGGAGGCTTTGAGCTACAGGGAGAGGCTGAACGGCTGGGGCTGCTTTCTTTGGAGCATCGGAGGCTGAGGGGTGATGTTAAAGTTTATAAAATCATGTGGGACATGAACAGGGTGAGGAGCCAAGATCTTTTTCCCGGGTTAGGGGAGTCCAAAACCAAATGGCAAAGCTTTAAGGTGAGAGGGGAAAGTTTTGAAAGGGACTCAAGGGGCAGCTTTACCATGTGTGTGTAGAATGAGCTGCCAGAGTGGGGGTTAGAGGCTGGTGCAATTGGAGCATTTAAAAGGGTGGGTCCATGAAGAGGAAGAGTTTGGAAAATTTTTGTCCAAATGCTGGGAAATGGGATTACATTAAATTCGGACATCTGGTCGGGATGGAAGAGTCGCAGCAAAGGATCTGTTTCCGTGCTGTCCAACTCCATGACTGTATGAATGGTGGTATGATTCCAAGTCAGTGTGTTGAGTGTCTTGGAGTTGAGCTTATAGTTGCCAATTCTTTTGCTTCTCCTGACTGTCTCAGTCATGGGGTGGGAAGGTTTTTCCACAGGACTCTTGCTTTGGTATTGCATTGCATCATGTCCCAGTGCCGTTGCAGACATGTTAGATGAGTCCATGACCATTGTAACATCCTGTGCCTTCAGTCATTCCTTGATGTCACATGGACTGAATCGAATTGGCTAATGGCTGATGTTCATGATGCTGGGAATCTCATGGGGGAGACCGAGATGGATCACCCACTTGGCACTTCTGGCCGAAGATATTGCAGATGCTTCAGCCTTATCTTTTGGACCTGATGGGTTGGGATCCTCCAGTCAGTGAGGTTGGAGTTAATGACGTCCTCCAGTCAATGATTTAATTGCCCACCACCAGTCACAATGGAATGTGGAACGACTGTGAAGGATTAATTAACCCTGCCTATTGCGTGTTGATCTCCTACCGTTGAGCAACCCTGTGTTGTGACATTAGTAAATTAACTCCTTGTTTGGGGAATGTTTGGTGTTGTTCCATGGTAGCCCTCCTACACTGCTCATTTGACCAGATTTGATAACGCCAACACAGTCAGTTCTTCTATCACGCGATGGTTCCATTAGGCATACTGCCAAGAAATGGTGGTTCGGAATTGATAAGAGTTTGATGCATCATCAATATACATATGTAATGTTCGTATTAATATCAAATTCGCTCCACAGTTTCAAGATCAGATCATCAAAACTTGAAAAAAACACAGTAAGCCTTGCAGGAACTCAGCAGGTCTGGCAGCATCTGTGGAGAGAGAAACACCATTAACACTGAATCTAATCTGATTCATCTTCACGACATTAAAAACTGACCAGTTTGACAAACCTTTGAAGTTTACAAGGGATTTGGGGTTCCACAGTGTCACTGCCATCTGAAGGGAGCTGTGGCGTGGGGAAGGGCTTCACCAAGAAACCCGTGCGATCTGTCTTGACAACATCTCCTACCTGAGGCATTGTGGGGGTTGTTTATTCACGTGATTTATCTGTTAGTTGTGTTTGCCTTGGGTGTCTTAAAATGCATTAAAGTGGGTAAACCCCCATGACCTGATCAGATGTGCTCGAGAACTCTGTGGGAAGGCAAGGAATTGAACCCAGGTCCCTGGTGCTGGGAACCAGCAATGCCAACCGCTGAGCCACCGTGCCGCCATTTGGATGTAGTTGTGATTGCACCAGTTGGGGTACAGAGGAGATTGCCCAGGATGTTGGCTGGCATGGAACAGTTCAGCGATGGAGTGAGGCTGGCTAAGTTTGGGCTGTTTTCTTTGGAGCAGGCAGGATTGAGGGGGGAACCTGATAGAGGTGTATAAGAGTATGAGGGGCACGGACAGCCTGGATACAAAGCAATAGTTCCCTTCATCACTGGGCCAATAACAGGGTGGGGGGGGGTTCATTTAAAGGTGAAATGCAGGAGAGTGCGAGGGGATTTGAGGGGCACTATCACCCAGAGGGTGGTGGGAATCTGGAATGTACTACCAGAGAGGGTATTGATCTCATAATCTTTAAAAAGCACTTGGAGGAGCAGTTGAAATGTCAAGGCTATTGGTCTAATACAGGGAAGAGGGGCTGGTGTCCATCATGGTGCTCTACTGGGAAGGCTGATGCCAAGTAAAGACATAGAGTCAGAGAGATGGACACCTGCCAGCACCCGGCCCATATCCCTCCAAACCCTTCCTGTTCATATACCCATCCAGGTGCCTTTTCAATGTTGCAATTGTACCAGCCTCCACCACTTCCTCTCGCAGCTCATTCTATACAAGCACCACCCTCTGTGTGAAAACATGGCCCCCTAGGTCTCTTTTAAATCTTTCACCTCTCACCCTAAACCTATGCCTTTCTAGTTCTGGACTCCCCCACCCCAGGGAAGAGACATTGTCTATTTATCCTATCCATGCCCCTCATGATTATGTAACTTCTTTGGATGCATTCCCAGGAATATCCTCCCTCAGTATAGCCACAATGCTAACCCTTATCAGAAACACTGCTCCCCCTCCTCTCGCACCCCCTTTTGTATCCCTCCTACAGCATTTGTATCCTGGAACATTAAGCTGCCAGTCCTGTCTGTCCCTGAGCCACGTCTCTGTAATTGCTATGATGCCCCAGTACCATATCCCTAACCATGCCCTCAATTCATCTGCCTTCCCAATTAGGTTTCTTGCATTGAAATAAATGCAGTTTAATTTATCAATCCTACCTTGCTCTCTGTTTTTGTCCTGCCTGCCCTGACTGTTTGTCTCACTCCTTTTCCCAACTGTACCAGTCTCAGATTGATTTGGAGATGCTGGTGTTGGACTGGGGTGTACAAAGTTAAAACTCACACAACACCAGGTTATAGTCCAACAGGTTGATTTGGAAGCACTAGCTTTCGGAGCGCTGCTCCTTCATCAGGTGGTTGTGGAGTACACAATTGTAAAACACAGAATTTATAGCAAAAGATTACAGTGAGATGGAACTGACATTATACATTGGAAAATAGCTTAATTGTTAAGTCTCTCATCTGTTGGAATGACCATGATAGTTTCACTTGTTTCATATGTAATTCACAAAACTCTTTTTAAAAGTTACAATCTCAGGTTAACTGTAACAATTGGTGTCAGGCCAGAGAAGATGTTGTAGGTGTTAGCCCCCTGTGTTCTGTTGTCTGTGCCAGAATATTTCAACTGATTCTAATCTAAAAAATGAGTTAACAGAGATGGATTTACACAGGTTTTGATCAAAGTACAATGTAACTCTGCAAATACAAATTCACCCCACATGTGTGTGTGTGTGTGTGTGTGTGTGTGTGTGTGTGTGTGTGGTACCTGTGTGTGCGTATAGTACAATGGTGGTCACCTGTCATGTGACATGAACCCAAGGTCCCTGTTGAGGCCCTCCCTATGGGAACTGAACTTAGCTATCAGTTCTGCTTGGCTACGTTTCGCTGCTGCCTGTCCCGAAGTCCGCCTTGGAGGATGGTCACCTGAAGGTCCGAGGTCAAATGTTCTCCAACTGGGAGGGTAGAATATGTGGTTGGCATGGACGGGTTGGAGTGAAGGGTCTGATTCCGTGCTGTACATCTCTATGACTAATGCAATCATCATGTTACCGAAGAACTGGTTGTGTTGGTGTTATCAAATCAGGTAAAATGTGAAGTGTAGGAGGGCTACCACAGAAAAATACCAAACATACTCCAAACTCGGAGTTAATTTACTAATGTCACAACAAAGGGTTGCTCAACAGTGGGAAATCAACTTGCAATAAGCAGGGATAAGTAATTCTACACAGTGTTCAATATTCAGTTGTGACTGATGGTGGACAATTAAATCATTAATTGGGGGAGGTCAATCACCTCCAACCTCATTGCCT
The DNA here is from genome assembly GCF_020745735.1 of Hemiscyllium ocellatum. Lineage (NCBI taxonomy): Eukaryota > Metazoa > Chordata > Chondrichthyes > Orectolobiformes > Hemiscylliidae > Hemiscyllium > Hemiscyllium ocellatum. The sequence goes on from NC_083438.1 coordinate 25,518,535, forward strand.
GGAGCATCCCAACCCATCAGGTCCAAAAGATGAGGCTGAAGCATCTGTCACACCTTCAGCCAGAAGTGCTAAGTGGGTGATCCATCTCGGTCTCCCCCATGAGATTCCCAGCATCATGAACATCAGCCATTAGCCAATTCGATTCAGTCCCTGTGACATCAAGGAATGACTGAAGGCACAGGATGTTGCAATGGTCATGAACCCATCTAAAATGCCTGCAACAGCACTGGGACAAGATGCAATTCAGTACCAAAGCAAGAGTGGTGCAGAAAACTCTCCCCAACCCATGACGTGGACGCTCAGGGGAAGCAAAAGAATCGGCACATAAGAAGCTCCCAGCCCAACTCCAACACACTGACTGGGAACCATATCACCATTCACACAGTCAGAGAGTTGGACAGCACGGAAACTGATCATTTGGTACAACTCTTCCATACCGAGCAGATATCATCATTTAATCGAATCCCATTTGCCAGCATTTGGCCCATATCCCACGTTTACGGCTGTAATCATGTTTTGAAGGAGACAGGGTGAGGTGTGTCACAAAGGTGGTCTGTAAAAATGGTAATATGGAACACTGCTGCCTCACAGCGCCACAGACTCGGGTTCGATTTCCACCTCAGGCAACGATCTGCGTGGAGTTAACGCATTCTCCCCGTGTCGGCGTGGGTTTCATCTGGGTGCTCCGAATTCCTCCCACAGTCCAAAGATGTGCATTGGCCATGCTACATTGTCCAACAGTGTCAGGGATCTGCAGATTAGGGTGAATTGGCCATCCTAAATTGTCCCATCGTGTTCAGGGAAGTGCGGGTTTGGATCGATTGGCCATGCTATATTGTCCCATAGTGTTCAGGGATGTGTCGGTTAGGGTGCATTGGCCATGCTAAATTATCCCATAGTGTCAGGTTGGGGCGGATTGGCCATGCTAAATTTTTCATAGTGCCCAGGGATGTGCAGGTTAGGGTGATTTTGGCCATGCTAAATCGTCCCACAGTTCCCAGGGATGTGCAGTTTAGGGTACAGTAGTGAGGCAATGGGATTGGGTGGCTTACTCTTCGGAAGGTCGGTGTGGACATTGTTGGGCCGAAGGGCCAGTTTCCACACTGTAGGGATTCTATGGATTCTATGGGAACAGATTGGGGTGAGAAGTATGTTATATCACCTTTCACACTTATTTTGATTAGATTACGAGACGATCTTTTCTGGGTGTTTCAGTTTTATTATCAGAGGGGTGTCAGCCACTGCTCTGTAACAGATAGACCAAACCATGAGCCAACATTTCATGATGTCGATCACCTCAGAGACAACACACCAGACAGCAGCAGCTGACATTACAAATAGGCTGCAATCAAAGCTGCAACTGCTCGAGCAGTGATGACAGATCCAGACACAATCACTGGGCGAGTTACAGAAGCTGACAGCTCCATGATGTTTGATGTGTCCTTCTTTATGATTTGGTGAAATTCATCCTAAAAACATTCAACTGCATTTATATTTGCTGTTAATATCTCCATCATGTCTTTTGATGTCTCAGATTCATGATTGAGATTGGAGTTGTTCACACTGTCATGTTGGACCATCAGATACAGGAGCAGAATTGGCCCATCGAGTCTGCTTCCCATTGGATCATGGCTGATATGGTTCTCAACTCCATTCTCCTGCCCTCCCCCCACTAACCTTAGGTCCCCCTCACTAATGGAGAACCTATCTGTCACTGTTTTAAATACACTCAGTGACGTGGCCTCCATCGCCTTCTGCAGCAGTGAGTTGCACAGAGACACCACTCTCTGGCTGAAGAAATACTTCCTCATCTCAGTTCAAAAGGGTCACCCCTTCACTGTCAGGCTGTGCCCTCGGGTCCTAGCCTCCCCTCCTCGTGGAAATATCTCCACCACGTCCATTTTATCCAGGCCTGTCAGAATTCTATAAGTTTCAATGAGATCATCACCATCCCTCTGAACTCCTTTGAGAACAGACCCTGAGTCACAATTGTTCCTCTGAACAATGATAGGTTTTTGTACGTTAAAACTTCCAAAGGGATGTCACAAATACATTAAGTATGAAAGAGTAATGATGGTGGGGAGTAGGGCCTCTCAAAGATCAGAAAGGTCTGCCCCTGTGTGGAGCCACAGGAGATGGGGGAGATACTAAATGAGTATTTTGCATCAGTGTTTACTGTGGAGAAGGAGATGGAAGATATGGAACGTGGTGTTTTGTTGAAAAATGCCCATATTACAGAGGAGAAACACATAAAAGTGGATAAATCCCCAGGACCTGATGAGGTATTCCCCTGAAATTTGTAGGAAGCTCAGGGAGTGATTGCTGGACCCCAGATTGCACCAGATGGGGTACAGAGGAGATTCCCCAGGATGTTGGCTGGGTTGGAGCAGTTCAGCGATGAAGAGAGGCTGGCAAAGTTTGGGCTGTTTTCTTTGGAGCAGGGAGGATTGAGGGGGGACCTGATAGAGGTGTATAAGAGTATGAGGGGCACGGACAGCCTGGATACAAAGCAATAGTTCCCCTTAATCACAGGGTCAATAACGGGGATGGGGTGTGAGTGCAAATTTTACGGTGAAATGCAGGAGGTTTGGAGGGGATTTGAAGGCCACTATCACCCAGACAGTGGTGGGGATCAGGAATGTACTACCTGAGAGGGTGGTCGATGTCATATCCTTTAAAAAGCACTTGGAGGAGCAGTTGAAATGTCAAGGCTCTGGGTCTAATGCAGGGAAGAGGGGCTGGTATACACAGTGGTGTTCTATTGGGAAGGCTGATGCCAAGTAGAGTCATCGAGTCAGAGAGATGTACACCTGCCAGCACCCGGCCCATATCCCTCCAAACCCTTCATAATCCAATCCCCATCCAAATGCCTTTTAAATGTTGTAATTGTACCAGCCTCCACCACTTCCTCTCGCAGCTCATTCCACACACGTAATATCCTCTGTGGGAAAAGGTTGCCCCTTAGGTCTCTTTTAAATCTTTTGCCTCTTACCCTAAACCTATGCTCCTCTAGTTCTGGATTCCCCCACCCCAGGGAAGAGACATTGTCTATTTATCCTATCCATGCCCCTCATGATTATATAAACCTCGATCAGGTCACCCCTCAGCCTTCGATGCTCCAGAGAAAACAGCCCGAGCCTATTCAGCCTCTCCTATAGCTCAAATCCTCCATCCCTTTGAGAATCTTTGTGAATCTTTTCTGAACCCTTGCAAGTTTCACAACATCCTTCTGATAGGAAGGAGACCAGAATTGCACGCAATATTCCAAAAGTGGTCTAACCAATGCCTGATGCAGAATACTCATTTAATATCTTCCCCCATCTGCTGCAGTTCCACACGTGGGCTCTCTTGCTGATCTTGATGGGACGCTGTTCTCTCCCTCGTTATCCTTTTGTCCTTCATATATTCATCATCTTTCTTGGGTTCTCCTTAACCCTATTTGCCACAGCTATCTCATGTCCCCTTTTTGCCCTCCTGATTTCCCTCTTAAGTATGCTCCTACTGCCTTTATACTCTTTTACAATTGACTCAATCTCTGCTGTCTACCCTGGACACGTTTCCTTCTTTTTCTATACCAAAGCGTCAATTTCTCTCACCACCCATCATTCCCTACACCTCCCAGCCTTGCCTCTCACCCGAACAGGAATATGTTGTCTCTGGACTCTCAAAATCACATTTCTGAAGGCCTCTCATTTTCCAACCTTCCCTTTCCCTTTGAACATCTGTCCCCACTCAACCTTTGAATGTTCTTGCCTAATACCGTCAAATTTGGCTTTCATCCAATGTTGAACTTCAACTTTTAGATGCGGTCTATCCTTTTCCATCACTAATTTATTTTAAAACTAACAGATTTACAGTCACTGGCCCCTGAGTACTCCCCCACTGACACCTCAGTCACCTGCCCTGCCTTATTTCCCAAGAGGAGGTCACGTTTTGTAGCTTCTCTTGTAGGTCCATCCAGATGCTGAATCACAACATTTCCTTGTACACTAAACCCTGAAAACTCTGGCAGTCCAGGTCTATGTTTGGAAATTACCATCCTATTTTTCTTACACATGACTGAGATCTCCTTAAAGATTTGCTTCGCAAATTCCCGCTGCCTCTTGGGGTGTTCGAGAATATAATCCCAAGAAGGTCATCATCTCTTTCCTATTTCTCGGTTCCACCCAAATAATTTCCTTGGATGCATTCCCAGGAATATCCTCCCTCAGTACAGCCATAATGCTAACCCTTATCAGAAACACTGCTCCCCCTCCTCTCGCACCCACTTTTGTATCCTTCCTACAGCATTTGTATCCTGGAACATTAAGCTGCCAGTCCTGTCTGTCCCTGAGCCACGTCTCTGTAATTGCTATGATGCCCCAGTACCATATCCCTAACCATGCCCTCAATTCATCTGCCTTCCCAATTAGGCTTCTTGCATTGAAATAAATGCAGTTTAATTTATCAATCCTACCTTGTTCTCTGTTTTTGTCCTGCCTGCCCTGACTGTTTGTCTCACTCCTTTTCACAACTGTACCAGTCTCAGATTGGTTTGGAGATGCTGGTGTTGGACTGGGGTGTACAAAGTTAAAACTCACACAACACCAGGTTATAGTCTAACAGGTTTAATTGGAAGCTTTCGGAGCGCTGCTCCTTCATCAGGTGGTTGTGGAGTACACAATTGTAAAACACAGAATTTATAGCAAAAGATTACAGTGTGATGTAACTGACATTATACATTGGAAAATAGCTTGATTGTTAAGTCTCTCATCTGTTGGAATGACCATGATAGTTTCACTTGGTTCATATGTAAATCACAAAACTCTTTATAAAAGTTACATTCTCAGGTTAACTGTAACAATTGGTGTCAGGCCAGAAAAGATGTTGTAGGTGTTAGCCTCCTGTATTCTGTTGTCTGCCATAATATTTTGACTGATTCTAATCTAAAAAATGAGTTAACAGAGATGGATTTATTCAGGTTTTGATCAAAGTACAACATAATTCTGCAAATGCAAAATCACCCCACATACGTATATGTATGTGTGTGTGTCTGGTGTGGGAGTTTGTGAATGTCTGTGAGAAGAGTGTATATGTGTGTGTGTGAATGCAAAGGCGTCTAAGTCCGTGAGAGGGTGCATGTGTGAGTTTGGGAGTGTGTGTGCCGGCAGGTGTGTGTGTGAGTGTGTGTGTGTGTGTGTGTGTGTGTGTGTGTGAGTGTGTGTGTGTGTGTGAGTGTGTATGTGTAGGTGTGTCTGTGTGTGTGCGTGTGTGTGTATAGGTGTGTGTGTGTGTGTGTATTCACGACTGTCTGTGTGTATAGGTGTGCCTGTGTGTGTGTGTGCGTGTGTGTGTGTCTGTGTGTGTGTATAGGTGTGTGTGTGTGTGTGTGTGTGTCTGTGTGTCTGTGTCTGTGTGTGTGTGTGTGTGTGTGAGTGTCTGTCTGTAGGTGTGTCTGTGTATGTATAGGAGTGCGTGTGTGTGTGTGTGTGTGTATAGGTGTGTGTGTGTGTGTATTCACGACTGTCTGTGTGTATAGGTGTGCCTGTGTGTGTGTGTGTGTGTCTGTGTGTGTGTATGTGTGTGTGTGTCTGTGTATGTGTCTGTGTGTGTGGGTGTGTGTGTGTTTGTGTGTGTGTGTGTGTGTGTGTGTGTGTGTGTGTGAGTGTCTGTGTGTTGGTGTGTCTGTGTATGTATAGGAGTGTGTGTGTGTGTGTGTGTGTGTATAGGTGTGTATGTGTGTATTCACGACTGTCTGTGTGTATAGGTGTGCCTGTCTGTGTGTGTGTGTGTGTGTGTCTGTGTGTGTGTATAGGTGTGTGTGTGTGTGTGTGTCTGTGTGTGTCTGTGTATGTGTGTGTGTGTGTGTGAGTGTCTGTGTGTAGGTGTGTCTGTGTATGTATAGGAGTGCGTGTGTGTGTGTGTGTGTATAGGTGTGTGTGTGTGTGTATTCACGACTGTCTGTGTGTATAGGTGTGCCTGTGTGTGTGTGTGTGTGTGTGTGTGTGTATAGGTGTGTGTGTGTGTGTGTGTGTGTGTCTGTGTGTGTGTGTCTGTGTCTGTGTGTCTGTGTCTGTGTGTGTGTGTGTGTGTGTATAAATGTGTGTGTGTGTGTGCGTGTATGTGTGTGTTTGTGTGTGTGTGTGTGTGTGTATAAATGTGTGTGTGTGTGTGCGTGTGTGTATGTGTGTGTTTGTGTGTGTGTGTGTATAAATGTGTGTGTGTGTGTGTGTGTGTGTGTCTGTGTGTCTGTGTCTGTGTGTGTGTGTGTGTGTATAAATGTGTGTGTGTGTGTGTGTGTGTGTGTGTGTGTGTGTGAGTGGGTGTGTGTATACTGTGCCATGGTGGTCACCCGGAGTGTGACATGAACCCAAGGTCCCGGTTGAGGCCCACCCAATGGGAACAGAACTTACCTATTGACCACTTTGTGCTGCTGCCTGTCCCAAAGTCCAACTTCAAGGATGGTCACCCGAAGGTCCAAGGTCAAATGTCCTGGACACTGAAGTGTTCCTCAACGGGGAGGGAACCCTCCTGTCTGTTGATTGTTGTGCGGTGCCCATTCATCCATTGCCATAGACTCTGCTCGGTTTCCCCAATGTACCATGCCTCAGGACATCCCTGCCTGCAGTGTATAAGATAGACAACGTTGGCTGAGTCACATGTGTACCGTAATGATCTCCTCAGGAGATAGTCACGTGCTGCAACCGACAGGGTACCCTTCGTTGTCCAGTGCTTCCTAGTAACCGAAAAACTACACCATGTGCTTCGCGACCTGCAACACAATGAGGATGAGCACCTCACCAAGACCTTCCCTACACCTCCACTTCTCACCTTTAAACAACTGCCAAACCTCAAACAGGTCATTGTTTGTAGCAAACTGCCCAGCTTTCAGGACAACTCCATACCACCCTGTCACGGTCGGTGCTGCAAGACGTGTCAGAGTGTGGACATGGATACCATCATTACGCGTGGGACACCTCCCACTATGTACGTGGCAGGTACTCATGGGACTCAGCCAACGTTGTCTATCTTATACACTGCAGGCAGGGATGCCCCGAGGCCTGGTACACTGGGGAGACTGAGCAGAGGCTACAGCAACGGATGAATGGGTATCACACAACAATCAACAGACAGGAGTGTTCCCTCCCAGTTGGAGAACACTTCAGTGATCCAGGACATTTGACCTCGGACCTTCAGGTGAACATCCTCCAAGGCGGACTTCGGGACAGGCAGCAGCGAAAAGTGGCCAAGCAGAGCTGATAGCTAAGTTCGGTTCCCATAGGGAGGGACCTTGGGTTCATGTCACACTACAGGTGACCACCATTGCACTATATACACACACAGACACTCCACACACACACACACACACACACACACAGACACACACACACACACACTCACTCCTATGCACATACAGACACACCTACACACAGACATGCACACTGACACTTACACACACTCCGGCAGGCACACACATTCCCGAACTCACACTGCACTCTCTCAGAGACTTAGACCCTTTACACTCACACACATATATCCACTATCTCTCATAGACACTCAAAAGACCCCACCCCAGACACACACACGCGCACACACAAACCCACATGCAGATGTACACATATACGTTTGTGGGGTGAATTTGTACTTGCAGAGTTACATTGTACTTTGCTCAAAAACTGCATGAATCCATGTAAGACTCTGTTAACTCATTTTTTTGATTAGAATCAGTCGAAATATTCTGGCACAGACAACAGAACACAGGGGGCTAACACCTACAACATCTGATCTGGCCTGACACCAATTGTTACAGTTTACCTGAGAATGTAACTTTTAAAAAGAGTTTTGTGATTTACATATGAACCAAGTGAAACTATCATGGTCATTCCAACAGATGAGAGACTTAACAATCAAGCTATTTTCCAATCTATAATGTCAGTTACATCACACTGTAATCTTTTGCCATAAATTCTGTGTTTTACAATTGTGTACTCCACAACCACCTGATGAAGGAGCAGCGCTCCGAAAGCTAGTGCTTCCAAATCAACCTGTTGGACTATAACCTGGTGTTGTGAGAGTTGTAACTCAGTCTCAGAGTGATCTCTTTCCTCACTAATTCCCTGGATCCTCCCCAAAACTATTCGTTTCAACCCTCCTGAGCAGCTCTCACAAATCTCCCTGCTCCTACATTAGTCGCCTAGAAGACAAAATCTTTGAGATTACTTTGTTAAGCAAAGTTTAATTAACTTATTACAAAGAAAACTTACTTGAGAAGACAGATGTCAGTGACACTGTGGATCCCAAATCCCTTGTAAACCTCACAAGGTTGTCAAATTGTTCAGTTTTTTAATGTCGTGAAGATGAGTCACATTAGACTCAATGTTAACAGTGTTTCTCTCTCCACACATGCTGCCAGACCTGCTGAGTTTCTGTAATGCTTATTGTGTTTGTTTCAAGTTTTGATGATTTTATCTTGAAACTGTGGAGAGATTTTGATATTAATATGAACATTACACATCTATATCGCTGGTGCATAAAACTCTTATCAATTCCTTACCACCATTTCTTCAGATTGTTTGCTCATTTTTGTCCAGAATTCCAATTGATTTTTTTTAACCTCGAATCCCTCAGGAGCCAATTGCAGGTCATTCTGTGATAATGTGTGTTTCATCAACGTGAATTTGCTGTAACACGATTGAAGAATTGGGGACACTTTTGACAATGTGAACTTTGAAAATGTGTGTTGGCTGCAATATGATTGGCCCCAACACGTTAAGTGCTGTTCCTGAAGCGTGATTTTACTGTAACATGGAGTTGCACATGAATGGAGTGCAAGTTTATAGCTCCTTGAAAGTGGAGTCACAGGTAGATTGGGTAGTGAAGAAGTCACTTGGTATGATTTCCTTTATTGGTCACAGCATCAAGTGCAGGAGTTGGGAGGTCATGTTGCGGCTGTACAGTAGTTCGGCCACTTTAGGAATATTGTGTGCAATTCTGGTCTCCCTCCTATCGGAAGGATGTTGTGAATCTTGAAAGGGGTCAGAAAAGATTTACAGGGATGTTGTCAGGGTTGGATGATTTGAGCTATAGGGAGAGACTGAATAGGCTGGGGCTAGTTTCCCTGGAGCATCAGAGGCTGGGGGAGACCTTATAGAGTTTTATAAAACCATGAGAGTCATGGATAGGATAAACAGACAAAGTCTTTGCCCAGGGGTGGGGGAGTTCGAAACTAGGGGGCACCAGTTCAGGATAAGTGGGGAAAGTTTTAAAAGGGGCCTAAGGGCAACGTTTTTTGTACAGAGAGTGGTGTGTGCTTGGAATGAGCTGCCAGAGGAACAGATGGAAGCTGGTAAAATTACAGCATTTAAAAGGCATCTGAATAGCTACATCAATAGGAAGGGTTTAGTGGGATAAGGGCCAGGCACTGGCAAATGGGACTAGGTTAGGTAGAGTATCTGGTTGACATGGACGAGTTGGAGTGAAGGGTCTGATTCTGAGCTGTGCATCTCTATGACTAATGCAATCATCATGTTACAGAAGAACTGAATGTGTTGGTGTTATCAAATCAGGTAAAATGTGAAGTGTAGGAGGGCTACCACAGAGAAATACCAAACATACTCCAAACAAGGAGTTAATTTACTAATGTCACAACAAAGGGTTGCTCAACAGTGGGAAATCAACTTGCAATAGGCAGGGATAAATAATCCTACACAGCCATTCCACATTGGGTTGTGACGGGTGGGGGACAATTAAATCATTAATTGGGGAGGTCCCACACTAGGGTCTCAGAGCCTGACTGTAGCCCCCTCCTGGCACACACTGGGCTGGGAAGAGAGGGGGATATCTGCTGAGGATCTGTCGGGATTTTCCTGCTGTATGTGTGGTTCCCAGAACCAAACTCTCTGTCTCTGTCCCTCGCTGTCTCTCTCTCTCTCTCTCCCTCACTGTCTCTGTCTCTCCCTCTCCCTCACTGTTTCTGTCTCCCTCTCACTGTCTCTCTCTCCTTTGCTGTCTCTCTCTCTCTCTCCCTCTCGCTGTCTCTCTTTCCTTCACTGTCTCTCTCTCCGTCTTTCTATCTAGCTCGCTGTCTCTCTCTCTCTCCCTCTCGCTGTCTCACTCCCTCTCTCTCTCTGTCTGGTTCTGGCTCTGGGCTGATGATTCCTCGGGGCAGAAATGATTTGATTCCCTCTGTCTCTGCACCGTCCTGAATTTCAGCTCCTGGATCTAATCCCCTCCTCGGGGCGGGGGGAACAGACTGAGAGGGAAATAAAAAGCAATTTGAAATAAAATACAGCAGCGACACCAAGAGCACAGCAAGATCCCACTGCTCTCTGCCTTCCCCAGTCTCCCACTTTACCCTGCGATACTGGGTCAGTTTAATTACTGCATCATTAATGCATTGCAGAACATCAAGCAACAGCGAAATACAAAGAAATCACTAAAGAGCAATTGGCCCGAGGCTAGAAACACACAGCAAGATCCCACAAGCAGCAGTGTGACCACAGATAGATCATCTGTGTTCCTGACCCTGGTTAAGGGTTCGATCCTGTCTCCATGATGACAGAAGGACCAATCCTACTGTTTGACAAATCCCAAACAATACCCTCATCTTCTCCGTTCCTCTCTCTCCCCCTCTCTCTGTCCCCCTCTCCCTCTGTTCCCCCCATTCCCTGTCTCTCTCTCTCTCTCTCTCTCTCTCTGCTTCCCCTCTCTCTCTGTTCCACAGCCCTCCATTGTCCCCTCTCTCTCTGTTCCCCCCTCTCTGTTCACCCCCCCCCCCTGTTGTACCCTCACTCTCGGTTCCCCGCTCTCTCTGTTCCCCCTCTCTGTTGCCCCACTGGCACTCTGTCCATCTCTGATAACTCTCTCTGATTTAATCCTGCACACTGTAATCTTTATTCCTACACCCGCTCCCCCCACCCGCCCGCCCTCTCCCCACTTTAAATAATGACGGGGTAAAAACAAGGACTGCAGATGCTGGAAACCAGAGTCCAGATTAGAGTGGTGCTGGAAAAGCACAGCAGGTCAGGCAGACTCCGAGGAGCAGGAAAGTCGATGTTTAGGGCAAAAGCCCTTCATCAGGAATAGAGGCAGAGTGCCTGCAGGGTGGAGAGATAAATGAGAGGAGGGTGGGGGTGGGGAGAAAGTAGCATAGAGTACAATAGGTGAGTGGGGGTGGGGATGGAGGTGATAGGTCAGGGAGGAGGATGGGGAAGGTAGCAAAGAGTACAATGGGTGAATGGGGCTGGGGATGGAGGTGATAGGTCAGGGAGGAGGGTGGAGCAGATAGGTGGGAAGGGAGATAGGCAGGTAGGACAGGTCATGGGGACGGTGCTGAGCTGGAAATTTGGAACTGGGGTAAGGTGGGGGGAAGGGGAAATGAGGAAAATGTGTGAAGTCCACATTGATGCCCTGGGATTGAAGTGTTCTGAGGCGGAAGATGAGGCGTTCTTCCTCCAGGTGTGGGTGGTGAGGGAGCGGCGGTGAAGGAGGCCCAGGACCTCCATGTTCTTGGCTGAGTGGGAGGGGGAGGTGAATATAAAAGCACCGTTGTGCTACTGAGACTTTATAAAGCTCTGGTTAGGCCCCATTTGGAGTACTGTGTCCAGTTTTGGTCCCCACACCTCAGGAAGGACACACTGGCACTGGAACGTGTCCAGCAGAGATTCACACGGATGATCCCTGGAATGGTAGATCTAACATACGACGAATGGCTGAGAATCCTGGGATTGTATTCATTGCAGTTTAGAAGATTAAGGGGAGATTTAATAGAAACGTACAAGGTAATACATAGCTTGGAAAGGATGGACGCTAGAAAATTGTTTCCGTTAAGCGAGGAGGCTAGGACCCGTGGACACAGCCTTAGAATTGGAGGGGGTCAATTCAGAACAGAAATGCGGAGACATTTCTTCAGCCAGAGAGTGGTGGGCCTGTGGAATTCATTGCCGCAGAGTGCAGTGGAGGCTGGGACGCTAAATGTCTTCAAGGCAGAGATTGATGAATTCTTGATGTCACAAGGAATTAAGGGCTACGGGCAGAATGCTGGTAAGTGGAGTTGAAATGCCCAACAGCCATGATTGAATGGCGGAGTGGACTCGATGGGCTGAATGGCCTTACTTCCACTCCTATGTCTAATGGCCTTATGGAAATGTTGGGCCACATGGCGGTGGGGTTGATTGGTGTGGGTGTCCCAGAGATGTTCCCTGAAGCGCTCCGCTAGGTGGCATCCAGTCTCCCAATGTAGAGGAGACTGCATCAGGAGCAACGGATACAATAAATGATATTGGTGGATGTGCAGGTAAAACTTTGATGGATGTGGAAGGCTCCTTTAGGGCCTTGGGTGGAGGTGAGGGAGGAGGTGTGGGCGCAGGTTTTGCAATTCCTTCCGGTGACAGGGGAAGGTGCCAGGATGGGAGGGTGGGTTGTAGGGGGCGTGGACCTAACCAGGTAGTCACGGAGGGAACGGTCTTTGAGGAAGGCGGAAAGGGGTGGGGAGGGAAATATATCGCTGGTGGTGGGGTCTGTTTGGAGGTGGCGGAAATATCGTTGGATGATGTGCTTTATGCGAAGGTTGGTAGGGTGGAAGATGAACACCAGGGGGGTCTGTCCTTGTTACGGTTGGAGGGGGTGGGGTTTGAGGGCGGGCTGCAGGATTTGGACGAGATGCGTTGAAGGGCATCATTAACCACGTGGGAAGGGAAATTGTGGATGATGAAGAAGGAGGCCATCTGGTGTGTTCTGTGATGGAACTGGTCCTCCTGGGAGCAGATACGGCAGAGGCGGAGGAATTGGAATACGGGATGACATTTTTGCAGGAGGTAGGGTGGGAAGAGGTATAATCCAGGGAGCTGTGGGAGTTGGTGGGTTTGTATAAAATGTCAGTGTCAAATCAGTCGTCATTAATGGAGATGGAGAGGTCAGAGATGGTCCAGGTGAACGCCTCATCTTCCGCCTCGGAACACTTCAACCCCAGGGCATCAATGTGGACTTCACCAGTTTCCTCATTTACCCCTCCCCCACCTCACCCCAGGTCCAAACTTCCAGCTCAGCACTGTCCCCATGACCTGTCCTACCTGCCTATCTCCCTATCCGCACCAGCCTCCTCCCTGACCTATCACCTCAATCGAGGAGAAAGTGAGGTCTGCAGATGCTGGAGATCAGAGCTGAAAATGTGTTGCTGGAAAAGCGCAGCAGGTCAGGCAGCATCCAAGGAACAGGAAATTCGACATTTCGGGCATTAGCCATTCCTGATGATTCCTGATGAAGGGCTTATGCCCGAAACGTCGAATTTCCTGTTCCTTGGATGCTGCCTGACCTGCTGCGCTTTTCCAGCAACACATTTTCAGCTATCACCTCCATCCCCACCCCTACTCACCTATTGCACTCTATGCTACTTTCTCCCCACCCCCACCCTCCTCTCATTTATCTCTCCACCCTGCAGGCACTCTGCCTCTATTCCTGATGAAGGGCTTTTGCCTGAAACGTTGACTTTCCTGCTCCTCAGATGCTGCCTGAACTGCTGTGCTTTTCCAGCACCACTCTAATTATTAAATAGTGACAGCTCATTTTGTTGTGTGTGGGTCAGTTTTATTTGTTTGAAAACTCCACAAAAGAAACCTGGAGAGACAGACAGAGACCCCCCTCCCAGATACACAGTGAATTGAATTGAAATGGCCATCCTGTATGTATTTCTGTGATTATCACATTTTATCCCCCTGGCCTATACACCTCTCACATCACTCTGACATGAGAACAGGTCTTTGGAGAGAGTTTCCCATTGAAGGTTTCAATTCCCTCCTCAGGGAATCCTGCCTCCCAGATCCTGGGGATTAACCTGTTTGTGTCACAATCCCGAGTCCTCGGTTACTTTAACCCCAGGCTTCAAACCCGTTTTAAACCATGAACCTTCCACTGGGACAGTCAGCTCTCTCCCTCTCTCTCACCCTCTCACTCACTCCTCCCCACCCTCCCTCTCTTGTTCTCCCTCTCTCCCCCTCTCTCTGCCCCTATCTACGTTTCCATCTCTGTTCAGCTTTCTCCTGCTCTCGAGAATTGATCTATGTCTCTCCCACACCCCCTCTGCCCTCTCTCCACCCCAACCCCCACCTGTCCCTTCTCTCTCCCCCTCCCTCGCTCTCCATTCCCCTCCGTTCTGACAGAAATGCCCTCTCCTCTCCTCCCTCCCTCCCTCCCATTTAAAGTGGGTTCCCATCTCCTTTTCCTGTAGCCATTAGCCAGGTCAATACCACATTCTGAGGGGAGGGGGAGGAGAGGATGGGTGGGGGGGTGGGGAGAGTGAGGTCTGTCTTGGGGGAAGTGGGGAATGATACACCCCCTCCCACTGTCAGACCATCAGCAAACAGAGCCCGGGCTCTGTTCACAGGCTGCTCTGATGTGTAAGGGGTGACCCACAGGCAGAGGGGTGCACAGCAAGATCCCACAGGCAGCTGGGTGTGGCCCCCTTGGGGTATTTCACTTTCTTTGTCCCACGCCAGAACACTCCACCCCATCCCCAGCAACAACCCCTCCATAAGCACGTTACCCTCCCCCATGTACTTCTCACACAGCAAGGTCCCAATAGTGCCAGCAATTTCACAATTCAGTTTGTGACTGGGGGTCTCCCTGACTCGCTCTCCCGGCCTGTCTCTCTCCTGGTCCTGTCTCACTCTGTGTCACCAAATCCCCCTTCTCTGTGTCACCATCTCCCTCTCTCTGTGTCACCATCTCCCCCTCTCTCTCTCCGTGTCACCATCTCCCCCTCTCTCTCTCTCTCTGTGTCACCATCTCTCTCTCTCTCTGTCGCCTTCTCTCTGTCTCTCTGTGTCACCATCTCCCTCTCTCTCTCTGTGTCACCATCCCCTCCCTCTCTCTTTGTGTTGCCATCTGCCCCCCACTGCGTCACCATCTCTTTCTGTCACTATTTCCCCCTCTCTCTCTCTGTCACCATCTCTCCATCTCTCTCTTTGTGTGTTTATCTCCACCTCTTTCTCTCTGTCACCATCTCCTCCCCCTCTGTGTCGCTATCTCACCCTCCCCCCCCCTCCCTGTGTCACCATTTCCCCGCCACCTCACACTCTCTCTCTGTTGCCATCTTTCCCTCCCCCTCCATCTCTGTTGCCATCTCCCTCAATCACACACTGAGGACACTGCAAAACTGCTCCATTCCCTCGAACCCAGTTTGAGATGACACTGAAGGCATGGAATGTGATTTATAAATGTCCATCCCTCAGTTACTTTGTGGGGTTGCAGTGTTAGGCTGTGATTTGGGTTAAATCCAGGCCAGGCCTCTTCCCCCAAGGACATTGGGTGACCATTTTGCTCTTTATGACAAACAGAGAAAGCCCTCAGCCCTCACAGGCCTATTTCACTGGAATTCTGTGCTTCATATTCATTGGCCAACAACAGGAAGGAGGTCTCTCTGTGAGTGTTTTACTGAGATGACATCAGCAATCCTGTGGACCACTTTCATCCTCAGACAACTTCCCAACGACAGTAAACAGCACCTGCTTGGATCCTCTGAAAGTCTACTGCTCTTTCCTGAATACTCCATTGGCAATTTGTGTATACTCTGCACATGCTGAAAATGTGTTGCTGGAAAAGCGCAGCAGGTCAGGCAGCATCCAAGGAACAGGAAATTCGACGTTTCGGGCATAAGCCCTTCCTGATGAAGGACTTATGCCCGAAACGTCGAATTTCCTGTTCCTTGGATGCTGCCTGACCTGCTGCGCTTTTCCAGCAACACATTTTCAGCTCTGATACTCCAGCATCTGCAGTCCTCACTTTCTCCTATCATCTGCACATTCCAACTACATGTCCTGTTTAATGGGGGGAGATACAGAGTAAAGCTGTCTCGACACTGTCTGCATTAATGACTCCCAGAACAGGTACAGCATGGGGAGAGCTCTCTATGATGTTGCAGTCAAATAGCCGAAGGATAGGCATTCCCCAAGCAGAGGCTCAGAGTAAGCTAAGTTTAAACTGTCTCCATCACACACCCCCACACACAGATACAAAGACACAGTCCTGAACTCTCAACCGTGGTACAACAGGTTCAGTCCATCACTGACTCCACATTCTCTACTCTACACTTCCACTAATTCAACACCAAGTTCTTTGTTTGATTCTCTGTGTTCTGTTGTCATTCTCTGCTGGATTCCTGGTTCTGAGCATCCTAATGAACAGATGTTCGAATTCCACCGGCCATGTCCTGCTCCTAAACACAGCGTCTGATTTCATTCTGGTGTGTGATACAGGAGCCCCACACTGTCAGGGAAGGTGAATCTCTCACGTACTAACTCTCTTTCTATCTCTGTCTCATGCACGATCTCACTGTTTTTCTCACTCTCATGTAAAATCTCACAATTTCTTTCTCCTTCCCATGTACGATATCACCATCTCCCTCTCTCTCAGCACGTCTCTCATACATAATAGAGTCATTGAGTATACAGCACGGAAACAGACCCTTCGATCCAACCCATCCATGCTGACCAGATATCCCAACCCAATTTAGTCCCACCTGCCAGCACCCGGCCCATATCCCTCCAAACCCTTCCTGTTCATATACCCATCCAGATGCCTTTTAAATGTTACAATTGTACCAGCCTCTACCACTTCCTCTGGCAGCTCATTCCACACACGTACTACCCTCTGTGGGAAAGGTTGCCCCTCAGGTCTCTTTTAAATCTTTCCCCTCTCACCCTAAACCGATGCTTCTCTAGTTCTGAACTCCCCCACCCCAGGGAAGAGACATTGTCTGTTTATCCTATCTATGCCCCTCATGATTATATAAACCTCGATCAGGTCACCCCTCAGCCTTCGATGCTCCAGAGAAAACAGCCCGAGCCTATTCAGCCTCTCCTATAGCTCAAATCCTCCATCCCTGGCAACATCTTTGTGAATCTTTTCTGAACCCTTGCACGTTTCACAACATCCTTCTGATAGGAAGGAGACCAGAATTGCAAGCAATATTCCAAAAATGGCCTAACCACTGTCTGATGCAGAATACTCATTTAATATCTTCCCCCATCTCCTACAGTTCCACACGTGGGCTCTCTTGCTGATCTTGATGGGACGCTGTTCTCTCCCTCGTTATCCTTTTGTCCTTCATATAGTCATAATATCTCTTTGGATTCTCCTTAACCCTGTTTGCCACAGCTATCTCATGTCCCCTTTTTGCCCTCCTGATTTCCCTCTTAATTATGCTCCTACTGCCTTTATACTCTTTTACAATTGACTCAATCTCTGTTGTCGACCCTGGACACGTTTCCTTCTTTTTCTATACCAAAGCCTCGATTTCTCTCATCACCCATCATTCCCTACACCTCCCAGCCTTGCCTCTCACCCGAACAGGAATATGTTGTCTCTGGACTCTCAAAATCACATTTCTGAAGGCTTCTCATTTTCCAACCTTCCCTTTCCCTTTGAACATCTGTCCCCACTCAACTTTTGAATGTTCTTACCTAATACCGTTCAATTTGGCCTTCATCCAATTTTGAACTTCAACTTTTAGATGCGGTCTATCCTTTTCCATCACTAATTTATTTTAAAACTAACAGATTTACAGTCACTGGCCCCGAAGTACTCCCCCACTGACACCTCAGTCACCTGCCCTGCCTTATTTCCCAAGAGGAGGTCACGTTTTGTAGCTTCTCTTGTAGGTCCATCCAGATGCTGAATCACAACATTTTCTTGTACACTAAACCCTGAAAACTATGGCAGTCCAGGTCTATGTTTGGAAATTACCATCCTACTTTTCTTACACATAACTGAGATCTCCTTAAAGATTTGTTTTGCAATTTCTCACTGCCTCTTGGGGTGTTCGAGAATATAATCCCAAGAAGGTCATCATCTCTTTCCTATTTCTCAGTTCCACCCAAATAATTTCCTTGGATGCATTCCCAGGAATATCCTCCCTCAGTACAGCCATAATGTTCACCCTTATCAGAAACACTGCTCCCCCTCCTCTCCACCCCCTTTTGTATCCTTCCTACAGCATTTGTATCCTGGAACATTAAGCTGCCAGTCCTGTCTGTCCCTGAGCCACGTCTCTGTAATTGCTATGATGCCCCAGTACCATATCCCTAACCATGCCCTCAATTCATCTGCCTTCCCAATTAGGCTTCTTGCATTGAAATAAATGCAGTTTAATTTATCAATCCTACCTTGTTCTCTGTTTTTGTCCTGCCTGCCCTGACTGTTTGTCTCACTCCTTTTCCCAACTGTACCAGTCTCAGATTGATTTGGAGATGCTGGTGTTGGACTGGGGTGTACAAAGTTAAAAATCACACAACACCAGGTTATAGTCCATTAGGTTTAATTGGAAGCACTAGCTTTCGGAGCGCTGCTCCTTCATCAGGTGGTTGTGGAGTACACAATTGTAAAACACAGAATTTATAGCAAAAGTTTACAGTGTGATGTAACTGACATTATACATTGGAAAATAGCTTGATTGTTAAGTCTCTCATCTGTTGGAATGACCATGATAGTTTCACTTGGTTCATATGTAATTCACAAAACTCTTTTTAAAAGTTACATCCTCAGGTAAACTGTAACAATTGATGTCAGGCCAGAGAAGATGTTGTAGGTGTTAGCCTCCTGTGTTCTGTTGTCTGTGCCGTAATATTTCAACTGATTCTAATCTAAAAAAATGAGTTAACAGAGATGGATTCATCCAGGTTTTGATCAAAGTACAATGTAACTCTGCAAATACAAATTCACCCCACAAACGTGTGTGTGTGTGCGTATATAGTGTGGTGGTCACCTGCAATGTGACATGAACCCAAGGTCCCTGTTGAGGGCCTCCCTATGGGAACTGAAATTAGCTTTCACATCTGCTCGACCACGTTTCGCTGCTGCCTGTCCCAAAGTCCGCCTAGGAGGATTGTCACCCGAAGGTCCGAGGTCAAATGTTCTCCAACTAAGAGGGAACACTCCTGTCTGTTGATTGTTTTGCGGGGTCCATTCCTGTTGCCGTAGCCTCTGCTCGGTCTCCCCAATGTACCAGGCCTCGGGACATCCCTGCCTGCAGTGTATAAGATAAACAACGTTGGCTGAGTCACATGAGTACCTGCCACGTACATAGTGGGAGGTGTCCAACGCGTAATGATGGTATCCATGTCCACACTCTGACATGTCTTGCAGCGCCGACCGTGACAGGGTTGTATGGAGTTGTCCTGACAGCTTGGCAGTTCGCTACGAACAATGATCTGTTTGAGGTTTGGCGGGTATTTAAAGGTGAGAAGTGGAGGTGTGGGGAAGGTCTTGGTGAGGTGCTCATCCTCATTGATAATGTGTTGCAGGTCGCGAAGAACATGGTGTAGTTTTTCGGTTCCTGGGAAGTACTGGATAACGAAGGGTACCCTGTCGGTTGCAGCACGTGTCTGACTCCTAAGGAGGTCATTACGGTACTCATGTGACTCAACCAGCGTTGTCTATATACACACACACACACACACACACACACGCACTCCTATACTCACACATATAAACACATCTATACACACACACACACACACACACACATGCACATATACACATATACGTTTGTGGGGTGAATTTGTATTTGCAGAGTTACATTGTACTTTGCTCAAAAACTGCATGAATACTTGTAAGGCTCTGTTAACTCATTTTTTAGATTAGAATCAGTCTAAATATTGTGGCACAGACAACAGAACACAGGGGGCTGACACCAATTGTTACAGTTAACCTGAGAATGTAACTTTTAAAAAGAATTTTGTGATTTACATATGAACCAAGTGAAACTATCATGGTCATTCCAACAGATGAGAGACTTAACAATCAAGATATTTTCCAATATATAATGTCAGTTACATCACACTGTAATCTTTTGCTATAAATTCTGTGTTTACAATTGTGTACTCCACAACCACCTGATGAAGGAGCAGCGCTCCAAAAGCTAGTGTTTCCAAATAAACCTATTGGACTATAACCTGGTGTTGTGTGAGTTGTAACTCAGTCTCAGAGTGATCTCTTTCCTCACTAATTCCCTGGATCCTCCCCTAAACTACTC
The DNA here is from genome assembly GCF_020745735.1 of Hemiscyllium ocellatum. Lineage (NCBI taxonomy): Eukaryota > Metazoa > Chordata > Chondrichthyes > Orectolobiformes > Hemiscylliidae > Hemiscyllium > Hemiscyllium ocellatum. The sequence goes on from NC_083438.1 coordinate 25,538,540, forward strand.
GTTTCAACCCTCCTGAGCAGCTCTCACAAATCTCCCTGCTCCTACATTAGTCTCCTAGAAGACAAAATCTTTGAGATTACTTTGTTAAGCAAAGTTTAATTAACTTATTACAAAGAAAACTTACTAGAGAAGACAGATGTTAGTGACACTGTGGATCCCAAATCCCTTGTAAACATCACGAGGTTGTCAAATTGGTCATTTTTGATGTCGTGAGATGAGTCACATTAGACTCAATGTTAACAGTGTTTCTCTCTCCACACATGCTGCCAGACCTGCTGAGTTTCTGTAATGCTCATTGTGTTTGTTTCAAGTTTTGATGATCTGATCTTGAAACTGTGGAGAGATTTTGATATTAATATGAACATTACACATCTATATCACTGGTGCATAAAACTCTTATCAATTCCTTACCACCATTTCTTCAGATTGTTTGTTCTTTTTGTCCAGAATTCCAATTGATTTTTTTTTAACCTTGAATCCCTCAGGAGACAATTGCAGGTCATTCTGTTATAACGTATGTTTCATCAACATGAATTTGCTGTAACACGATTGAAGAATTGGGGACACTTTTGACAATGTGAACTTTTAAAATGTGTGTTGGCTGCAACATAATTGGCACCAACACGTTAAGTGCTGTTCCTGAAGTGTGATTTTACTGTAACATGGAGTTGCACATGAATGGAGTGCAAGTTTATAGCTCCTTGAAAATGGAGTCGCAGGGAGACAGGATAGTGAAGAATGCGCTTGGTATGCTTTCCTTTATTGGTCACAGCATCAAGTGTAGGAGTTGGGAGGTCATGTTGCGGCTGTACAGGACATTGGTTCGGCCACTTTAGGAATATTGTGTGCAATTCTGGTCTCCCTCCTATCGGAAGAATGTTGTGAATCTTGAAAGGAGTCAGAAAAGATTTACAGGGATGCTGTCAGGGTTGGATGATTTGAGCTATAGGGAGAGACTGAATACGCTGGGGCTGTTTTCCCTGGAGCATCAGAGGCTGCAGGTGACCTTATAGAGTTTTATAAAATCATGAGAGTCATGGACAGGATAAACAGATGAAGTCATTGCCCAGGGGTGGGGGTGTTCAAACCTAGAGGGCACAGGTTCAGGGGGACAGGGGAAAGATTCAAAAGGGACCTAAGGAGCAACGTTTTTTATGCAGAGAGTGGTGTGTGCATAGAATGAGCTGCTAAAGGAAGAGGTGGAGGCTGCTACAATTACAGCATTTAAAAGGCATCTGGATGTGTACATCAATAGGAAGGGTTTAGAGTGATAAGGGCCAGGCACTGGCAAATGGGACTACATTAGATTCAGAGATCTGGTCAACATGGATGAGTTGGAGTGAAGGGTCTGATTCCGTGCTGTACATCTTTACGACTAATGCAATCATCATGTTACAGAAGAACTGGCTTTGTTGACATTATCAAATCAGGTAAAATGTGAAGTGTAGGAGGGCTACCACAGAGAAATACCAAACATACTCAAAACTCGGAGTTAATTTACTAATGTCACAACAAAGGGTTGCTCAACAGTGGGAAATCAACTTGCAGTAGGCAGGGCTAAGTAATTCTACACAGTGTTCAATATTCAGTTGTGACTAATGGTGGACAATTAAATCATTAATTGGGGGAGGTCAATCACCTCCAACCTCATTGCCTGGAGGATCCCAACCCATCAGGTCCAAAAGATCAGGCTGAAGCATCTACAACACCTTCAGCCAGAAGTGCCAAGTGGGTGATCCATCTCGGTCTCCCCCATGAGATTCCCAGCATCATGAACATCAGCCATTAGCCAATTCGATTCAGTCCCTGTAACATCAAGGAATGACTGAAGGCACAAGATGTTACAATGGTCATGAACCCATCTAAAATGCCTGCAACAGCACTGGGACAAGATGCAATGCAGTACCAAAGCAAGAGTGGTGCAGAAAACCCTCCCCAACCCATGACATGGACGCTCAGGGGAAGCAAAAGAATCGGCACATAAGAAGCTCCCAGCCCAACTCCAACACACTGACTGGGAACCATATCCCCATTCACACAGTCAGAGAGTTGGACAGCACGGAAACAGATCCTTTGGTGCAACTCTTCCATACCGACCAGATATCATCATTTAATCGAATCCCATTTGCCAGCATTTGGCCCATATCCCATGTTTACGGCTGTAATCATTTTTTGAAGGAGACAGGGTGAGGTGTGTCACAAAGGTGGTCTGTTAAAATGGTAATATGGAACACTGCTGCCTCACAGCGCCACGGACTCGGGTTCGATTTCCACCTCAGGCGACTGTCTGCGTGGAGTTAACGCATTCTCCCCGTGTCGGCGTGGGTTTCATCTGGGTGCTCCGAATTCCTCCCACAGTCCAAAGATGTGCATTGGCCATGCTACATTGTCCAACAGTGTCAGGGATATGCAGATTGGGGTGAACTGGCCATCCTAAATTGTCCCATCGTGTTCAGGGAAGTGCGGGTTTGGGTCGATTGGCCATGCTATATTGTCCCATAGTGTTCAGGGATGTGTCGGTTAGGGTGCATTGGCCATGCTAAATTATCCCATAGTGTCAGGTTGGGGTGGATTGGCCATGCTAAATTGTCCCATAGTGTCAGGGATGTGCAGGTTAGGCGGGTTGGCCATGCTAAATTATCCAACAGTGTCCAGGGTTATGCAGGTTAGGGTGAACTGGCCATGCTAAATTGTCCCATAGTGCACAGGGATGTGTAGGTTAGGGCGGATTGGCCATGCTAAATTGTCCCATCGTGCACAGGGATGTGCAGGTTAGGTTGAATTGGCCATGCTAAATTGTCCCATAGTGCACAGGGATGTGCAGGTTAGGGTGAATTGGCCATGCTAAATTGTCCCATAGTGCACAGGGATGTGTAGGTTAGGATGAATTGGCCATGCTAAATTGTCCCACAGTGCCCAGGGATGTGCAGTTTAGGGTACAGTAGTGAGGGAATGGGATTGGGTGGCTTAGTCTTCGGAAGGTCGGTGTGGACATGTTGGGCCGAAGGGCCAGTTTCCACACTGTAGGGATTCTATGGATTCTATAGGAACAGATTGGGGGTGAGAAGTATGTTATATCACCTTTCACACTTATTTTTATTAGATTACGAGACGATCTTTTCTGGATGTTTCAGTTTTATTATCAGAGGGGTGTCAGCCTCTGCTCTGTAACAGATAGACCAAACCATGAGCCAACATTTCATGATGTAGATCACCTCAGAGACAACACACCAGACAGCAGCAGCTGACATTACAAATAGGCTGCAATCAAAGCTGCAACTGCTCGAGCAGTGATGACAGATCCAGACACAATCACTGGGCGAGTTACAGAAGCTGACAGCTCCATGATGTTTGATGTGTCCTTCTTTATGATTTGGTGAAATTCATCCTAAAAACATTCAACTGCATTTATATTTGCTGTTAATATCTCCATCATGTCTTTTGATGTCACAGATTCATGATTGAGATTGGAGTTGTTCACACTGTCATGTTGGACCATCAGATACAGGAGCAGAGTTGGCCCATCGAGTCTGCTTCCCATTGGATCATGGCTGATATGGTTCTCAACTCCATTCTCCTGTCTTCTCCACCCTAACCTATGGTCCCCCGCACTAATGGAGAACCTATCTGTCACTATTTTAAACACACTCAGTGACGTGGCCTCCATAGCCTTCTGCAGCAGTGAGTTGTACAGAGACACCACTCTCTGGCTGAAGAAATTCTTCCTCATCTCAGTTCAAAAGGGTTACCCCTTCACTCTCAGGCTGTGCCCTCGGGTCCTAGCCCCCACTCCTCGTGGAAATATCTCCACCACGTCCATTTTATCCAGGCCTGTCAGAATTCTGTAGGTTTCAATGTGATCATCACCATCCTTCTGAACTCCTTTGAGAACAGACCCTGAGTCCCAATTGTTCCTCTGAACAATGATCGATTTTTGTACGTTAAAACCTCCAAAGGGATGTCACAAATACATTAAGTATGAAAGAATAATGATGGTGGGGAGTAGGGCCTCTCAAAGATCAGAAAGGTCTGCCCCTGTGTGGAGCCACAGGAGATGGGAGTGATACTAAATGAGTATTTTGCATCAGTGTTTACTGTGGAGAAGGAGATGGAAGATATGGAATGTGGGGTTTTGTTGAAAAATGTCCATATTACAGAGGAGAAGCTGCTGGATGTCTTGAAACACATAAAAGTGGATAAATCCCCAGCACCTGATGAGGTGTTCCCCTGAAATTTGTAGGAAGCTCAGGAAGTGATTGCTGGGCCCCAGATTGCACCAGATGGGGTACAGAGGAGATTCCCCAGGATGTTGGCTGGGTTGAAACAGTTCAGCGATGAAGAGAGGCTGGCTAAGTTTGGGCTGTTTTCTTTGGAGCAGGGAGGATTGAGGGGGGACCTGATAGAGGTGTATAAGGGTATGAGGGGCACGGACAGCCTGGATACGAAGCAACAGTCGCCCTTAATCACAGGGTCACTAACAGTGCGGGGGGCTCACTTTAAGGTGAAAGGCAGCAGGGTTCGAGGGGATTTGAGGGGCACTATCACCCAGAGGGTGTTGGGGATCTGGAATGTATTACCTGAGAGGATAGTCGATGTCATATCCTTTAAAAATCACTTGGAGGAGCAGTTGAAATGTCAAGGCTCTGGGTCTAATGCAGGGAAGAGGGGCTGGTGTACACAGTGGTGTTCTACTGGGAAGGCTGATGCCAAGTAGAGTCATAGAATCAGAGAGATGTACACCTGCCAGCACCCGGCCCATATCCCTCCAAACCCTTCCTTTTCCTACACCCATCCAGATGTCTTTTAAATTTTACAATTGTACCAGCCTCCACCACTTCCTCTGGCAGCTCATTCCACACACATACCCCCCTCTGTGTGAAAAGGTTGCCACTTAGGCTTCTTTTCCATATCTTTCCCCTCTCACCCTAAACCTTTGCCCTCTAGTCCTGGACTCCCCCACCCCAGAGAAGAGACTTTGTCTATTTATCCTATCATGCCCCTCATGATTTTATAAACCTCTATCAGGTCACCCCTCAGCCTCTGTCGCTCAAGAGAGAACAGCCTTCACCTGTTCAGTCTCTCCTATAGCTCAAATCCTCCAACCCTGGCAACATCTTTGTGCATCTATTCTGAACCCTTGCAAGTTTCACAACATCCTTCTGATAGGAAGGACACCAGAAATGCATGCACACACAGATTCACACTCACACACAGAGTCACTTGCATGTGTGAGAGTAGGTGCAGGAGAGACTGTGAGAGAGTGTGAGAGAGTGAGTGCGATCATCGAGTGCAATTCTCTAATCCCATCCTCCCCCTCATGTCCCTTGGTTCATTTAGACACAAGAATGAAAGCAAGATCATTTATGGGAGAGGGGGAAAGAGAGAGAGAGAGAGATAGAGAAAGAGAGATTGTGTGCAAGAGAGTGATAGTGAGATTATACATGAGAGAGACTGACCTCCCCCTGTCCCCAAGGGACTCCTGTATCACACACCGCAATGAAATCAGACGCTGTGTTCAGGAGCAGGACATGGCCCGTGGAATTAGAACGTCTGTTCATGAGGACATTCAGATCCAGGAATCCATCAGAGAATGACAGCAGAACAGAGAGAATCAAACAAAGAACTCGGTGCTGAATTTGTGGGAGATTACAGTTGAGAATACAGAGCCAGTGATATACCGACCCTGTTGGAACAAAGTCAAGAGTTTGTTTGTGTCTGTATGTGGGATACATTTGATGGAGACAGTTTAAACTGAGTTGAACTCTGCGTCTCTGCTTGGGGAATGCCTGTGCTTCACATTTCTGTGACATCATCCAGAATTGCACACAATATTCCAAAGTGGTCGAACCATTGTCCTGTACAGCCGCAACGTGACCTCCCAACCCCTATACTCAATACTCTGACCAATAATGGACAGCATACCAAATGCTTCTTCACTATCCTATCTGCTTGTGACTCCACTTTCCAGGAGCTATAAAGCTGTATGCCAAGGTCTCTTGGTTCAGCAACACTCCCCTCGACCTGACCATTAAGTGTATAACACCTTGATTTCACATTCCAAATGCAGCACCTCACATTGATCTAAATTAAACTCCACCTGCCACTCCTTGACCCATCGGCCCCTCTGATCAAGATCCTGCTGTACTCTGGGCTAACCTTCTTTGCTGTCTACTACACCTCCAATTCTGGTGTCATCTGCAAGCTTACTAACGATACCTCCTGCATTCACACCCAAACCATTTATATAAGTGATAAAAAGCAGTGGACCCAGCACTGATCCTTGTGGCACACCACTGGTCACAGGCCTCCACTCTGAAAACACAGTAAACACTGATGCAAATTACTCATTTAATATCTACCCCCATCTCCAGCAGTACCACTCATAGGCTGCCCTGCTGATCTTTGAGGAGCCCTATTGTCTCCCTAGTTACCCTTTTGTCATTAATGTATTGATACAATCCCTTGGGAATTCTCCTTAACCCTATTTGCCAAATCTATCACATGTCTCCTTTTTGCCCTCCTGATTTCCCTCTTAAGTATACTCCTGCAGCCATTACCCTCCTCCAAGGATTAACTCGATTTCTGCTATCTATCCCTGACATGTGTTTCCTTTCTTAACTAAAACCTCAATATCTCCCGTCATCCAGCTTTCCCTATACCTTGCCTTTCCTTACCATTCCCGCTAACAGCAACATATTCTCCCTGGACTCTTGTCGTCTCATTTTCAAAGGCTTCCCATTTTCCAACCATCCCTTTATCTGCAAATCACCCCTCCCCCAATTCAAAATTGGCCTTCCTCCCATTTAGAACTTTAACTTTTAGATCCAGCCTATCCTTTTCCATCGTTGTTTTAAAACTAATACAATTATAGAATTATGTTCGCTGCCCCCAAAGTGCTCCCCCACTGACACTTCGATTTCCTGCTGAATAAGGGTATAGTACATGAGTGTGGTGCTGGAAAAGCTCAGCAGGTCAGTCAGCATCCGAAGGGCAGGAGAATTGCCTTTTCGGGCATAATCCATTCATCAGGAAAGTGAAACGTCCGAAACGTCGATTCTCCTGCTCCTTGGATGCTGCCTGACCTGCTGTGCTTTTCCAGCACCACACTCTCGACTCTGACCTCCAGTATCACTTTCTCCTGCAGTCTATAATACAATCCCAATAAGGTGATCATCCATTTCTCATTTCTCAGTTCCACCCAAATAACTTCATTCCATGTATTCTCAGGAATATCCTCCCCAAGTACAGCCGTGATATTATCCCTGATCAACAATGCCATTCCCTCCCCTGTCTTGCCCCCCACCTTCCTGTCCTGCCCTATTGGATTGGTATCAGGGAACATTAAGCTGCCAGTCCTGTCCATCCCTGAACCATGTCTCTGTCATCGTTATGATATCTCAGCCCCATGTTCCTAACCATGCCCTGCGTTCATCCACCTTCCCTGTTAGTCCCCTTACATTGAAATAATGTTTGTCCTCCTATTTCCTGACACTATCATTGGGTTAACTCTCTGACATATGTGTACAAGATCAGCTGAACCCCCGAGACATTAATTGCAGATTTTCCCACCACATTAGACAGAAGCGTTCTGCTTTTTCTATTCTTCCTGCAGATCTGAACCTGCCCTCCCTCAGGGACAAAACCTGCCTGGGTCTGAATGTCTGAAAATGAGGAATTTGCAACAGCAACAGTATATGATGGATGGCAGTTCTAGGAAGGGGGGAAAGTCTCAGATACAGTCACATAGATGGGTTAACTGCAGGAAAGGTAAGAGAGGTAGGCACCTAGTTCAGGAGTCTTTTGTGGATATATCCATTTCAAACAGGTTTGCTGGTTGGAAAATGTAGTGGGTGATGGATTCTCAGGGGAACGTAGCACAAACAGCCAAGTTTCTGGTATTGAGACTGGCTCTAATGCAATGAGGGTTACGTCGGGTTCCAAGAGATCAATTATGTTAGGGGATTCTGTAGTCCGAAGTACAGACAGACATTTCTGTGGCCAACAGCGAGAAAGCAAATGGTGTGTTGCTTCCCTGTGTCCAGGATCAAGGATGTCTCAGAGAACGCGTAGAATGCTCTCACGGGAGAGAGGGGCCAGCAGGATGTGGATGACTAAAGAAATTTAGGGTTTTGTTCAGAAAAAGAAGGAAGCATATGTCAGGTACAGACAGGATAGATCAAGTGAATCCTTAGAAGAGTATAAAGGCAGTAGGAGTATACTGAAGAGGGAGGTCAGGAGGGCAAAAAGGGGACATGAGATAGCTTTGGCAAATAGAATTGAGGAGAATCCAAAGGGTTTTTACAAATACATTAAGGATAAAAGGGTAACTCGGGAGAGAATAGGGCCCCTCAAAGATCAGCAAGGTGGCCTTTGAGTGGAGACGCCGAAAATGGGGGAGATACTAAATGAGAATTTTGCATCAGTGTTTTCTGTGGAAAAGGATATGGAAGACATAGAATGTAGGGAAATAGATGGTGACATCTTGCAAAATGTCCAGATGACAGAGGAGAAAGTGCTGGATGTCTTGAAACGGGTAAAGGTGGATAAATCCCCAGGACCTGATCAGGTGTACCCAAGAACTCTCTGGGAAGCTAGAGGAGTGATTGCTGGGCCTCTTGCTGAGATATTTGTATCATTGATATACACAGGAGAGGTGCAAGAAGACTGGAGGTTGGCAAACGTGGTGCCACTGTTTAAGAAGGATGGCAAGGACAAGCCAATGAACTGCAGACCAGTGAGCCTGACCTCGGTGGTGGGAAAGTTGTTGGAGGGAATCCTGAGGGACAGGATGTACATGTATTTGGAAAGGCAAGGACTGATTAAGATCGTCAACATGGATTGGTGTGTGGGAAATCATGTCTCACAAACTTGTGTTTTTTGAAGAAGTAGCAAAGAGGCTTGATGAGGGCAGTGCGGTGGATGTGATCTGTATGGATTTCAGTAAGGCATTCGACAAGGTTCCCCATGGGAGACTGATTAGCAAGGTTAGATCTCATGGAATACAGGGAGAACTAGCCATTTGGAGACAGAATTGGCTCAAAGGTAGAAGAAAGAGCGTGGTGGTGGAGGGTTGTTTTTCAGACTGGAGGCCTGTGACCATGGAGTGCCACAAGGATCGGTGCTGGGTCCTCTACTTTTTGTCATTTAAATAAATGACTTGGATGCGAGCATAAGAGGTACAGTTAGTAAGTTTGCAGATGACACCAAAATTGGAGGTGTAGTGGACAGTGAAGAGGGTTGCCTCAGATTACAACAGGATCTTGACCAGATGGGCCAATGGGCTGAGAAGTGGCAGATGGTGTTTAATTCAGTTAAATGCGAGGTGCTGCATTTTGGGAAAGCAAATCTTAGCAGGACTTATACACTTAATGGTAAAGTTCTAGAATGTGCTGCTGAACAAAGAGACCTTGGACTGCAGGTTCATAGCTCATGGAAAGTGGAGTCGCAGGTAAATAGGATAGTGAAGAAGGCGTTTGGTACGCTTTCTTTTATTGGTCAGAGTATTGAGTACAGGAGTTGGGAGGTCATGTTGCGGCTGTACAGGTTAGGCCACTGTTGGAATATTGCGTGCAATTCTAGTCTCTTCCCTATTGGAAAGATGTTGTGAAACTTGAAAAGATTTACAAGGATGTTGCCAGGGTTGGAGGATTTGAGCTATGGGAAAAGGGTGAATTGGCTGGGGCTGTTTTCTCTGGAGCGTTGGAGGCTGGAGGAGGGACCTTATAGAGATTTATAAAATCATGAGGAGCATGGATAAGATGAACAGAAAGAGTATTTTCCCCCGTGTGGTGGAGTCCAAAACTAGAGGGCATAGGTGAGAGGGGAAAGATATAAAAGAGACCTAAGGGGCAACATTTTCAGACAGAGGGTGGCACGTGAATGGAATGAATGCCAGAGGAAGTGGTGGAGGCTGGTACAATTGCAACACTGAAGAGGCATTTGGACGGATATAAAAATAGGAAGAATTTGGAGGAATTTGGGCCAGGTGCTGGCAGGTGGGACGAGATTGGGATGGGACATCTGGTCAGCATGCCCGGGTTGGACTGAAGGGTCTGTTTCCGTGCTGTACACTCAATGACTCGATTATGTATGAGACATGTGCTGAGAGAGAGAGGGAGGTGGTGATATCGTACATGGGAAGGAGAAAGAAATTGTGAGATTTTACATGAGAGTGAGAAAAACAGTGAGATTGTGCGTGAGACAGAGATAGAAAGAGAGTTAGTACGTGAGAGATTCACCTTCCCTGACAGTGTGGGGCTCCTGTATCACACACCAGAATGAAATCAGAGGCTGTGTTTAGGAGCAGGACATGGCCGGTGGAATTAGAACATCTGTTCATTAGGATGCTCAGAACCAGGAATCCAGCAGAGAATGACAACAGAACAGAGAGAATCAAACAAAGAACTTGGTGTTGAATTAGTGGAGGTGTAGAGTAGAGAATGTAGAGTCAGTGATGGACTGAACCTGTTGTACCACGGTTGAGAGTTCAGGACTGTGTCTTTGTATCTGTGTGTTGGGGTGTGTGATGGAGACAGTTTAAACTTAGCTTACTCTGAGCCTCTGCTTGGGGAATACCTATCCTTCGGCTATTTGACTGCACCATCATAGAGAGCTCTCCCCATGCTGTACCTGTTCTGGGAGTCATTAATGCAGACAGTGTCGAGACAGCTTTACTCTGTATCTCCCCCATTAAACAGGACATATCATTGGAATGTGCAGATGATAGGAGAAAGTGAGGTCTGCAGATGCTGGAGATCAGAGCTGAAAATGTGTTGCTGGAAAAGCGCAGCAGGTCAGGCAGCATCCAAGGAACAGGAAATTCAACGTTTCGGGCATAAGCCCTTCATCGTCGAAACGTCGAATTTCCTGTTCCTTGGATGCTGCCTGACCTGCTGCGCTTTTCCAGCAACATATTTTCAGCTCTGATGATACACAAATTGCCAATGGAGTATTCAGGAAAGAGCAGTAGACTTTCGGAGGATCCAAGCAGGTGCTGTTTACTGTCGTTGGGAAGGTGTCTGAGGATGAAAGTGGTCCACAGGATTGCTGATGTCATCTCAGTAAAACACTCACAGAGAGACCTCCTTCCTGTTGTTGGCCAATGAATATGAAGCACAGAATTCCAGTGAAATAGGCCTGTGAGGGCTGAGGGCTTTCTCTGTTTGTCATAAAGAGCAAAATGGTCACCCAATGTCCTTGGGGGAAGAGGCCTGGCCTGGATTTAACCCAAATCACAGCCTGACACTGCAACCCCACAAAGTAACTGAGGGATGGACATTTATAAATCACATTCCATGCCTTCAGTGTCATCTCAAACTGGGTTCGAGGGAATGGAGCAGTTTTGCAGTGTCCTCAGTGTGTGATTGAGGGAGATGGCAACAGAGATGGAGGGGGAGGGAAAGATGGCAACAGAGAGAGAGTGTGAGGTGGGGGGGAAAATGGTGACACAGGGAGTGGGGGGGGAGGGTGAGATAGCGACACAGAGGGGGAGGAGATGGTGACAGAGAGAAAGAGGTGGAGATAAACACACAGAGAGAGATGGGGAGAGATGGGTGGGACAGAGAGAGAGAGAGGGAAATAGTGACAGAAAGAGAGGAAGAGATGGTGACGCAGTGGGGGGCAGATGGTAACACAAAGAGAGAGGGGTGAGATGGTGACACAGAGAGAGACAAA